>NW_020230630.1:0-152422 GCF_003227715.2 Harpegnathos saltator
GGCTCGAGGGCTTGACTACATGGGCAAACAACCTATTGCTAGGGGAGGAAGAACCCCAATACCAAACCCGGGTGTGCAGCTCGTTAGCCTGAAGGCATCTGCACCGGAGAGAAAACTGATCACACCGGGCGTTCGGGCTCGTGAGTCTGGCTGTCCAGACATCTGAACTAGAGGGAAGGAAGAACCCTGACTAATAAACCCGGGCGTGCGGCTCGTTAGCTTAGGGCATCAGCACCGGAGAGAAAACTCGCACAAACCGGGCGTTCGGGCTCGTGAGTCTGGCAGTCCAGACATCCGAAACGGAGAGAAAACTCCGAACCAAACCGGGCGTTCAGGCTCGCGAGTCTGGCAGTCCAGGCACCTGAACTAGAGGGAAGGAAGAACCCTGACTAAAAACTGGGCGATCGGGCCCGTGAGTCTATTTTTCCAAGACATCCGAACAAGGGGAAGGAAAACCCAATGTAAAAGCCGAGGGATGGAAAACCCACGAAAACCCGGGTATCGGACTCGTTAGTTTGGGAGGTTGCCAAACAACCCGACGAGGGAAGGACACCCACTGTAAAAACCCGGGCTAGTGGGCTCGTTAGCCTTGTGCAACCTATTCCGGAGATTGGAAACTCCGATATCAAACTCGGGCGAGAGCTCGAGAGCTTGACTTCGTGAGCAAGCAATCTATTATTAGGGGAGAAAGAACCCCAATGCTAAATCCGGGCAATCGGGCTCGTTACGCTGGAGAAGACAGCTAACCGAACCAGGGGAAGGAAACCTAACGTAAAAACCCGGGCGTGTGGGCTCGATAGCCTTCGGGCTACCACAACAGAGAGCAAATCTGACAATAACCGGGCGCTCGGGCTCGTGATTCTGGCAGTCCAGGCAGCCGATACTGGGGAGGAAGAACCCCGAATAATAAACCAGGGCGATTGGGCCTGTTAGTCTGTTTAACAGACACCAAACGAGGAGAAGGGAAAACCCAAAGTAAAAACCCGGGAGTTTGGGCTCGGTAGCAGCATGGCAACCAAACCGGAGAGGAAAACTCCGATTAAAACCGGTTCGGGCGTTTGGACTCTTTAGTTCCGGGGCGGTGTTTAGGACTCGCCAAGCCTCGGGGCGAACAAACCGGAGAAGTAACTTCGTGAACAAACCGGTCGGGTGCTCGGACTCGTGAGATTGGTTTCCCAGTCCACCGAGGAGGAAGGAAGTACCTCAAAGGACAGACCCGGGGAGGCGGCCTCGTTAGTCTAGTGAGACAGTCGAGCGTATGAAGTCCACAAGGCAGAGTTCATGTGGTCTAATTCCTCTACATGAGCGCTGCCGAATGGCAACACCCGGTGGAGCGCGTGGCGGACCCCGCGGGTCCCGGTTCTGTCGTCGGTGGGGGTCTTTTGGATGCCGGGGGGCGAAGGATAGTCGGCAACGGTGGGCCTGCACTCACTGATCCGTTAGGCCGAAGTCCCGCGGCGCCTGGGGGCTCGCTCGGCAGCGGGGGCGGGGGTGCTCTCGGGAGACGGGGCGGGCTCTTCCTGGGTGTAGGATGGCTAGCCATCCAGAATGAATGTGTGTGTGGGGGGGTGGGGACCGGAGGGGGCTGGAGACTCCGCCTATCCTCGATGGGTCGGGGCTGTGACGGCGGTGGATGGGGCCATCTTCGTCACAGTGCCGGAGAGGATAAGCGTGACGAATGAACCAGCTTAGGTCGCCTCTGAAGGGGGGTTTTTCAGGGTGCCGGGTGGGTATTCCTTGAGGAAACTTGGGGGATGCACTCATCGGTGTCCCAGTCTTACTCCCATGGAAAGGAGCTGGCCGGCAGTTACGGGCGTATGGGTCGTGGAGGTATGCCACCGTCAGAGACGGTGCCGCTGCGTCGCACCGCGTGGGCTGGGCGGGCGGGGGTAGGACGGCCGACTCCCCAGGTCAGGCTGTCTGGCCCCTGCTGGCCCGGTGTGTGTGGGGCGGCAATGTGGCGCCGATGACGGTGACGAAACCTCCTGTATGCACTACTGCAGGGCTGGGAGACTCCCGCAGCTGGCGTCCCCTGCGCCTCGACCGGCCCTGAAAAGGGTGCATGCGGACACACGATACCTCGACCGGAAGCAGTTCGACCAGCGCATGCCAAAAAGTGGCATGACAATTACGGTGCCTGGATTGTGAGCGAGATGGATGAGGTTCACCACTCACCATTTAACATGCAACCAAGGGCACAACACCCGGTGTCCGGGAAATCTGGAGCACACAGTCGGGGGTTATCCGTCCGAAATGGAGTACCCTGGTGTTCGACGGCTGGATATAGTCGGCAACGGGAAACCCGCAGGTGGCGGGCGACCTGATCCGTCAGGCAAAAGCCGCCGGGCATTGGGGCCCCTTTCGGAGTGGATGGCCGACGACTGTGCCAGGTTACTGGGCATTGGGTGGGGAAGGGTACCAGAAAGAGTCCCCTTTTTCCCCCCGTGGGCGCCTTGTCGTGGTGGGGGGGCTTGCGTGTCCCGATGATGTACAGGGCTGTACCGGCGGGGGTTTCGACCACTGGTAGGTTCTACCATGCTGGGGTGGCCTGTACAGAGGGACCAGACTAAGAGCGTCCATAATACTCCTGGATGGGCAGCTGCCTCCAGGTTTTAACCAGGGTCTGGAGGGTCTCACTCGTGGGGCCCAAAGGACCCTACAGCGCGGGCAGAGCGGGCTCGTTAGCCTGGTGAAGGCAGCCGGTCTAGGGGAAGGAAAACCCCGAAATCACACCCGAGTGGGCCGGGCTCGTAACAATCCGGCACCTGGATGGATTATACGTAACGACAACAAGGACAGACATCTCGGTATTCGGACCCGAGAACCGGCGTGGGGAGGATAGTGTCCCGGCCCTCCCCATGTCGTCATCGAGCGACGGGCTGGTACAGGGGTTGACCACGGGCCCCTGTACTGACATGGATACCGTGAAGTGTCGCGGCGGGGAACAGGACCTGGTCCTCGGCGTGTCGTTAAGACACGACAGGTCATCCGAGAGTAACAGCTCTGAAAGGAGCAAGAGTCGGACGAAGTGCGGTAATCACGAGAGTGATCCGCAGTCTGACGTGGACCACGCCAGCCGGTCCTCCTCCGATCAAATTCGGAGAGACCGCTCTCACCGGGGAGCGCGTCAGATGGAGTCCACGGGTCACAAAGGGTTGCCACACACCGAGGGAGATTTCAACCCAGCGTCCAGCAGCCGGAAGGGCGGTTCCCACCGGGGAACTCGCCGGACAAGCTCCCGCATTAAAAAGGAGCGATTGTCCCGTGCGAACTATTCCCCGGAGAGTGACGGGAAGCACTCCTCCTGCCGGGGAGGAAGTGAGACCAACTCGTCGGGTGAGGAGTAGTCCCACGAGGGAAGTAGGATGACCAGGAGAACGGGGTTTAACACCTCCACCCCGACACTGGGAAATTCGAAGCCTGGCTCCCTTTCGAGTAAAGGGGGTGCCCGGGCGAAGGGGGGAACCGTGTGCGCGGGTAGTGGGAAAAGGACTACGTCTGGGAAGCCTACGATTAAGTCTGACGTGGTCCTCTCCCAAAGGTCCAAAATACCGGTGGTTAGGGACGAATTGGGCAGATTTGTTGCCAGGAAAAAGGATCCTGAGACCACTACAACTACGGCCATCTCCATCCAGGCCACTGGCACCGGGAAAAGGAGGAGTGGAACGACGAGTGGAGGTTCGTCCTCGTCGGTTGTCATCGTGGAGCAGCCCACACAGACGAACCCCCCCCCCATTCTTGTTCCAGACAGGGATCCCAGAGGGCGTGAACCGACACATGGCCGCTATGTCGGCATACGATACGTCAGGGAGGAAGCGGCCAAGAAGAAGAGGGAGAACGTGGAAGCTCGCCTCGAGGCGAAGGTGGCGGACCTCCTCGGCAGGGGTATCCTTCGGTCTCTAAAGGATACGAGGCCTGCCGAAAAGGTCTTTAAGGACTCTGCCTCGAGGGCACTTCTTCGAGAGGCGAGAACACCAGAACTGGCCTCGGAGGTGGGCCGGACTCTTGGAGCCATAAGGTTTGTGGCACGAAGGTCTAATACACTTAAGGGGACCTTCGTGTCACTTATGAACCGAGCAGTGGCCACCTCCGAGGCCGTTATGACAACCCTTCTAGCGAGGGTTGCAGCCTACGGTGAGGAGGGAGAGCCAGCGGCGGCAGCAAACAGGGAGGCTGAGGAGATGAGGGAAGAACTGAGGATGCTCAAGACTCAGAACCGAAGCCTGGAGGAAAAGCTTGCAGCCAAAGAAATCGAGACAGGTCCGGCACCGGCGCCGCAGTTAAATGTCCGGACTTATGCTCAGGCGGCTAGAAGTAGAGCTTCGTCACTGAAGGAGGAGCCCCGACCGGGGCCTTCTAAGAAGAAGAAAAGGAAGGTGCAGAGAAGACCAATTGTAGAAAGCTCCTCTAGCTCCTCGGAAGAGGTTTTCAAGGGGGGCTCCAGTGGTGTGATCCCGTCGTACGACTACACCATGCCGCTGGACGCCCTCCCATCGGTTTTGAGACCTCCGATAGGAGGAATAAGAAAAGAGCTCGACAAAGACCTGGCCAAGCTCAATTTGAGACCGGAAGGGGAGGAGGCCTACAAGGCGCTATCCAGGGGGATAGAATACTCCCTGGAATGTAGGCAAAGGGTGCAGGAAGACAGAGTTTCGTGGGTTCCCAAAATGGAGAACCTCGTACAGATCCTCTGTCCCCCCTCTGCTCCGATTCCTACAGAAGGGAAGGCGTCAGCCGACCCGACCGAGGAAAGAGAAATGGGAGCAAACCAGAACTCCAATAGGAAGCAAGAGGACGGAGGCGGAGAAGAAGAAGGGAGAAAAAGAAGAGGAAGGGCGCCAATAAGAAAAGGAGGCGGGCCCAGGAGAAGCTCCAGGAAGCCAGAAAGGAGGAAGGTCCTCCCTCAAGGAGGATGGAGCCCCCTAACAAGGAGAAGAAGCCCCAAGGCGAGGGCAAACCGAAGAAGGAGAAAGGGGCTGGCCGAACACCAGGCCAGAGGCGGGAGGAGAGAGGGCTCCCTCCCTCTCTTCCTCCGACCGTATCTCAACCTATCTCTGTTCCAGGAGAGACATGGAGCAAGGTGATCGGAAGGAGGAAAAAAACAAGGCGAAGCAGAAGCTGAAGAGAAAACAAGCGGCTCCTCGACAACAGGCCTCCGGTCCCAGGTGGGGCGGGGCCGAAAGTGGTGGGAGTGGTGCCAAAGCCGCCTAAGTCAGCGGCCGTCACCATAACATGCCCTGAGGGGTCTTACAAAGATTTTATGACCGAGGCCAGGCGCCGGATCAATCCGGAGGAGCTGGGCATCCCGGGGGCCTTGCGAATTCGTGCGGCCCGAACGGGTGCCCTGCTGATCGAGGTGCCTGGCCTCGGCTCAGGGCCCTCCGCCGACCGACTTGCCGAGGAGCTCGGCAAGTTGGCGGCGGAGAAGGGCCCCGACTATCGCGTCCAAAGGCCGGTGAAGATCGCATCTGTGCATATCACTGGCCTGGACGCGACGGTCGGGGCAGAAGAGGTGGCGGCCGCAGTGGCCAAGGCTGGGGGATGCCTGCCTGCGGAAGTTTCTGTGAGCAGGTGCAACCTCACCCAAAGAGGACTGGCCTCAACAGTGGTGCGGTGCCCGCTCGCGGCAGCCAGTAAGGCAGCCGCGACGGGGTGGGTACGGATTGGCTGGATCCGCGTCGGGGTGATGGTGCTGCCCGCCCGCGCCGAGTTCTGCTTCAAATGCTTGGAGCAGGGCCACCTGCGCGGGCGGTGCGGGAACGCCGTCGACCGCAGCGATGCCTGTTATCGTTGCGGTAACCCCGGCCACCGCGCCAAAGAATGCGAGGCGGTAGCGGCCCACTGTCCTGTCTGCGCGGGACTGGGAAGGAAAGCCGACCACAAGGTCGGCGGTCCTTCCTGCCGCCCCCTCACTGGGAAGGAGAGGAGGCAAAGGAGGAGGATGGAGACCAGACCCGGAACAGACGGGGGGGCAACTGGGGCTGCCCCCCCCCAGCCAACGCTAAGGACGGATCAACCTCCTCCACTGAGAAGGAATCAGGAGATAGGGAGGAGGATGGGCAGACCTCCCCAACGAGGGAGGAGAATCCAACGACGGCGGAGGCGGTGCTTGACCGCGTCCTGGACTCCGTCGCCATGGACGTTCCGGAGGAGGTGAAGCCCCGGCGAGAAAGAAGGAAACGCGGGGCAATGGAGGCGGCGATACCAATGGCGGAGTTTGGAAAGGAGGGGACCTTGACGTGGAGCTTGTCGCCATCCCGGGAGGATCAGGTGAGGTGGGTGGATGCTAAAGCTCCACCCCCAACGACCGTAGAAGGGAAGCCAGAGGACGCGCCATCCCTGGCTTCCTCAATATGAGCCCTCCCCTCTTACTCCCTAGAGGTGGAGGGAACACAGGTAGGGACCCCCCACACAGCCTCGGAGGAGGCAATGGAATTAGCAGTCTCTGCGGAGGCATCAGTCCTGGAGGCCACAACAGCTGACGCTCCCTCTGGAGAGGCTGAGGCGGCTTCTTCGCCACCAGAGGCCTCCCCGGAAGGAGTGGAGGAGGAGCGCCTGGAGGAGGCATGAAGGCCTGGCTTTCACGCTCCTCCGGGTCTCCCAAGCCAACCTTGGCCGCGGCGCTCGGGCCCAAGACCTGTGGATACACAGGCTTGCGGAACTGGGCGCCGGGTTGGGGGTGGTCACCGAGCCGCACTTCATCCCGGTTGGTAACCCCAACTGGCTGGGTAGCAAGTGCGGCTTGGCGGCCGTGGTGGCCTGTCCCGCAGCGGGTCCCCCCCTGTTCGATCAGGAAGAGGGGGGACTCGTATGTGGCGATTGACTGCGGGCCCGTCACTGTGGTGGGGTGTATCTCCCCCACCACAGGAACAAACAGGGCCGCGGCAAACTTGCCCGGATTGAGAGGGTCCTAGGCAGGATCGGGGATGTGGTACGTAAGTGCCACCCCCGACCTGTCGTAGTTGCCGGGGACTTTAACGCCCACTCGGAAAAGTGCGGCTGTAGTCCCCGGCAGCGGGACCCTCGGGGCAATGTCGTGGCCGACTGGCGGCGGGATTGGGCCTCGTGCTCATGAACACTGGGTCCACCAGCATCTGTGTGCGGCCGGGGGGAGGCGAGTCAGTCATTGACCTGACATGGGTCTCCCTCTCGGCTGCCCGGAACTTCCGGGAGTGGGTGGTGGAGGAGGAGAGGGAATCACTGTCTGATCATAGATATGTGATGTGGTCTCTCCGACTCCCCACCCCTCACCGGGTGCTGGCCTGCCACCCTGAGGAGGGGGACTTTTCCCTCCCCAAACGATGAGCCCTCGGTCGATTAGACGTGGACAGGTTCCAGGCGGCCGTCCTCGCGGCCACCTGGCATCTCGGAAGAGAGCCAGGTGAACGGGACTCCCTCCCTCCCCAGGAACTGGCGAGGGAGGTAGTGGGAATTGTGGCGTCGGCATGCGACGTCGCGATGCCCCGGTCCCACCCCCGAAAGCGCCGGGCGGCATACTGGTGGACGCAGGAGATTGCGGAGATCCGCGACTCCTGCGTCCGAGCCAGAAGGCTATATACCAGTGCCCGACGCGATGAGGAGGGGGATGTCGCGGGGATAAAACGGGATTACCCTAATAAAAGGGAAGCCCTGAAGGCCGCCATCAAGGAAGCCAAGGAGAAGGCCTGGGAACGACTGGTGGACTCCCTAGACGAAGACCCGTGGGGGCGCCCATACAAACGGACGGTCGGAAAGATACGTCCATGGGCGCCCCCTCTGACGGAGTCGATGGACCCCCAAGACCTCGAGGGGCGCCTCGACACCCTCTTCCCGAGGGTGGAGAGGGCCCCTCCCCGGCTCCGCGTCCCGGAATTACGGGACGAGGACTGGAATGAGGACCTGGGGGTTTCACTAGAGGAGTTCGCCAGGGCCAGGAAGAGGTCAAGGGCAAAGCCCCGGGCCCCGACTGTATTCCTGGCCGCGCCTGGGCCCTCGCCCTTGGCGAAGGGAACCTGTCCGCAGCCACGCGGGACGTTCTGCAGAAATGCCTCAAGGAGAGAGTCTTCCCCCATGAGTGGAGGAGGGCCAAGTTGGTCCTCCTCCCTAAGGAGAGCAAGACGCCCGGTGGAGCGCCAGCTTTCAGGCCGATATGCCTGCTGGACGAGGCGGGCAAGATGCTCGAGCGCATCATTGCCGACCGCCTCGTCCAGCACATGTCCCTGGAAGGGCCGGACCTCCACAGCAACCAGTACGGTTCAGGCCCGGACGCTCTACGCTGGATGCCATCCAGTACGTCCGGGACCTGCCCGTACCGCTGTGGAGGAGGGGGCAGGGTGTTGCTCGCGGTGTCTCGACATCACTAACACGTTCAACACCATGCCTTGGCCGGAGATTGACGGGCCCTCGAATATCACGGGGTGCTCGTCTATCTCCGACGCATCCTGTCGGCCTATTTCAGAGACAGGGACCTCGCCTACTCCGGGAGAGGCGGGGTCCAAGGCTGGCGCCGAATGGAGCGTGGTGTTCCGCAGGGGTCCGTACTGGGCCCCCTGCTATGGAATATCGCGTTCGACCGGGTGCTGCGCTCTCCCCTTCCCCTCGGCGCCCACGTAGTCTGCTACGCAGACGATACGTTGGTGCTCTCCGAGAGGGAGAATTGTGGGGAGGCTCGCCTCCGAGCAGAGACGGCACTCAGCTCGGTGGTGGGCATCATCAGAGACCTCGGGCTGAAAGTGGCCCCCCAAAAGACCCAGGCGATGCTGTTCCATCGCCGTCGGGGTGAGGGGAGGCCACGAAAGGCCGGGTCCTGGTGGATGACGTCCGTGTCCGCGTCGGGCCCACTATCAAGTAATCTGGTCCTGACGTTTGGACAGCCATTGGGGACTTTGAGGCCATTTCAGGCGCCTGGCTCCCCGAGTTCGCAAGAATGAGCACGGCTCTGGCCGGCTTGATGCGAACCCAGGGGGACCCGGGATGGCGAGCTCGCCGCCTCTACGTCGGTGTCGTGCACTCGGTCGCCCTCTACGGGGCACCCATCTGGGCGCCACGACTACTGGCCACCGACCGCAACAAGAACTGATTCGTCAGGCGATGCGGCCGGTGGTCATGAGGGCGATCCGGGGGTACGTCACCGTTTCGTATCTGGCGGCGACACCCTGCCCGGCTTCCCCCCAGTTGAGCTCCTCGCCGAAGAGAGATTTCTCTTTATATTGGCGAACAAAGGAGCTCCGCGGGAGGGAGGAGGGACTATCGGTCAGGGACCTGAGGGCCCTAAAGGCCCAGGCCTGTGCCCGGACCCTCGACAAGTGGTCCGCCGAATTGGCGGACCCACGAGGGTTCGGGCGCTGGACGGCCGAGGCTGTCCGCCCCTGCCTATCAGAAATGATGGGCAGGAGGGGACGCGGGCTGTCCTTCCATCTGGTGCAGGTGCTGACCGGACACGGATGTTTCGGGAAGTACTGCACCTGCACAATCAGGAAGGAACCCACCACCGTGCCACCACTGCCCGGAGCGAGTGGACTCGGCGCAACACACGTTGGTCTCGTGCCCCGCATGGGACCAGCGGCGCCGAGTCCTGGCCCGGGCGGTGGGGTGTAGGGTGGAGGCCCTCTCGCTCCCGCGCATGGTTCGCGCCATGTGCGGGAGCGAAGTGGTGTGGGGGGGGCGGCCTCCTTCTGCAAGGACATCATGTCCCAGAAGGAGGCCGCCGAGTGGGAGCGCCGCCCCTCCGACCGTCCCAGGAGACGGCGGAGGGGACGGGGCTCCCCAGGTTTAGGGAGCGGGCCCGAGGTGGCGCCGGCCGAGGAGGAGCAACGATCTTCGGACAACCGAGGATCGCCTCCTCGGCCGCCTCGGGCCCGCATGCGGACGCGTGGGGAGGGTCGTCGGGGGAGGGGTGTAAACCCCCCTCGCCCTCCCCCGGGCGTCGGCGAGGTAGGGTAGGGGGAGCGGGCCTTCTGGGAAAGGTCTCGCTCCCCCGCCCCCTCCGGAGTGGAATCACTCACGAGGAGGGGCGGGGAGGGAGGGTGGATGTCCCCTCTCTCCTATAAAGTACCGGAAGGCCAACCCGATCGGCAAGCCGATCGGGGCACCGCACCCGGACCCTCTTTCAGGAGAGGATCCACACGGGTGCGTACTTGGGCGTGGGGCTCCGTGAGAGCCCTGGGGCCGGGGTGTTGGGGAGGGAATGCTGGCGCAGTTCCCCCAACTCCCCCATCTCGGTCCGACTGGTAGACATTCCGCAGGAGTTTTAGTGAGTAAGAGTCTCACATAACCCTCTGCCCCTCCCAGGGGGCGGAGGGTACCCATGATGGTTTCTCTGCGTTATCAAAAAAAAAAAAAGGATCCTAGCAAATGGGAGGCAGACAGCTTTGTGATATATCACAGGCTACAGTACAAAGGAGACAAAGACAGGGGGCTGATGATAATCAGTCTCCTAGTCGTTCGCCGATTCCTCAAGCAGGAGTTGGATGAGGGTAAGGGGGGAAGGATAACGTGATGACGTTTTCATCTGGAACCCCTCTCCTCTTCCAGTCTCACGTGACCCGCTTGAGCGGGTAGGAAAGGAAGGGATGTCCTATCACCGCTTTCTGCCTTTATAGGCGTGCGTGGCCGGTGGCTAGGGGATCTTTTCCCCCCGTAACCGCCGGGCAGGAGGGTGGGGTTCCGGACGGTGATTCCCGGGACCCAACCAGCCCTCTAACGTAGAACGGCTAGGTGACGGTGGCTCACCTAGCCGTGCATCACTCTGGCGGCGTCCTGCCTGGCTGGAAACGGAGGTAGAAGCGGGCTCCGGCTGGCTTTCCTCTTTCCAGCCACATAGGTCGGGCGGGAGGGATGGAGAGGGAGCTANCCTCCTCCACTGAGAAGGAATCAGGAGATAGGGAGGAGATTGGGCAGACCTCCCCCCCAACGAGGTAGGAGAATCCAACGACGGCGGAGGCGGTGCTCGACCGCGTCCTGGACCCTGTCGCCATGGACCGTTCCGGAGGAGGCGAAGCCCCGGCGAGAAAAAAGGAAACGCGTAGCGATGGAGGCGGCGATACCAACGGCGGAGTCTGGAGAGGAGGGGACCTTGACGTGGAGCTCGTCGCCATCCCGGGAGGATCAGGTGAGGTGGGTGGATGCGAAAGCTCCACCCCAACGTCCGTAGAAGGGAAGCCAGAGGACGCGCCATCCCTGGCTTCCTCAATGTGCGCCCTCCCCTCTTACTCCTTAGAGGTGGAGGGAACACAGGTAGGGACCCCTTACACAGCCTCGGAGGAGGCAATGGAATTAGCAGTCTCTGCGGAGGCATCAGTCCTGGAGGCCACAACGGCTGACGCTCCCTCTGGGCAGGCTGAGGCGGCGTCTTCGCCGCCAGAGGCCTCCCCGGAGGGAGCAGAGGAGGAGCGCCTGGAGGAGGCGTGAAGGCCTGGCTTTCACGCTCCTCCGGGTCTCCCAAGCCAACCTTGGCCGCGGCGCCCGTGCCCAAGACCTGTGGATACACAGGCTTGCGGAACTAGGCGCCGGGCTGGGGGTGGTTACCGAGCCGCACTTCATCCCGGTTGGTAACCCCAACTGGCTGGGTAGCAAGTGCGGTTTGGTGGCCGTGGTGGCCTGTCCCGCAGCGGGTCCCCCCCTGTTCGATCAGGAAAAGGGGGACTCGTATGTGGCGATTGACTGCGGGCCCGTCACTGTGGTGGGGGTGTATCTTCTCCACCACAGGAACAAAGAGGGCAGCGGCAAATTTGCCTGGATTGAGAGAGTCCTAGGCAGGATCGCGGACGTGGTACGTAGGTGCCACCCCCGACTTGTCGTAGTTGCCGGGGACTTTAACGCCCACTCGGAAGAGTGGGGCTGTAGTCCCCGATAGCGGGACCCTCGGGGCAATGTCGTGGCCGACTGGGCGGCGGGATTGGGCCTCGTGCTCATGAACACGGGGTCCACCAGCACCTGTGTACGGCCAGGGGGAGGCGAGTCAGTCATTGACCTGACATGGGCCTCCCCCTCAGCTGCCCGGAACTTCCGGGAGTGGGTGCTGGAGGAGGAGAGGGAATCACTGTCTGATCATAGATATGTGATGTGGTCTCTCCGACTCCCCACCCCTCACCGGGTGCTGGCCCGCCACCCTGGGGAGGGGGACTTTCCCCTCCCCAAACGATGGCCCCTCGGTCGATTAGACGTGGACAGGTTCCAGGCGGCTGTCCTCGCGGCCACCTGGCATCTCGGAAGAGAGCCAGGTGAACGGGACCCCCTCCCTCCCCAGGAACTGGCGAGGGAGGTAGTGGGCATTGTGGCGTCGCCATGCGACGTCGCGGTGCCCCGGTCCCACCCCCGAAAGCGCCGGGCGGCATACTGGTGGACGCAGGAGATTGCGGAAATCCGCGACTCCTGCGTCCGAGCCAGAAGGCTGTATACCAGTGCCCGGCGCGATAAGGAGGGGGATGTCGCGGGGACAAAACGGGACTACCTTAATAAAAGGGAAGCCCTGTAGGCCGCCATCAAGGAAACCAAGGAGAAGGCCTGGGAGCGACTGGTGGGTTCCCTAGACGAAGACCTGTGGGGGCGCCCATACAAACGGACGCTCGGAAAGATAAGTCCATGGGCGCCCCCTCCGACGGAGTCGATGGACCCCCAGGACCTCGAGGGGCGCCTCGACACCCAATTCCCGAGGGTGGAGGGGGGCCCTCCCCGGCTCCCCGTCCCGGAATTACGGGACGGGGACTGGAACGTAGACCTGGGGGTTTCACTAGAGGAGTTCGCCAGGGTCAGGAAGAGGCTCGGGGTCAAGGGCAAAGCCCCGGGCCCCGACGGTATTCCTGGCCGCGCCTGGGCCTTCGCCCTTGGCGAAGGGAACCTGTCCGCAGCCACGCGGGACGTTCTGGAGAAATGCCTCAAGCAGGGAGCTTCCCCCATGAGTGGAGGAGGGCCAAGTTGGTCCTGCTCTCTAAGGAGAGCAAGACGCCCGGTGGGGCGTCAGCCTTCAGGCCGATATGCCTGCTGGACGAGGCGGGCAAGATGCTCGAGCATCATTGCCGACCGCCTCGTCCAGTACATGTCCCTAGAAGGGCCGGACCTCCACAGCAACCAGTACGGGTTCAGGTCCGGACGCTCTATGCTGGATGCCGTCCAGCACGTCCGGGACCTGGCCCGTACCGCTGTGGAGGAGGGGGGCAGGGTGTTGCTTGCGGTGTCTCTGGACATCACTAACGCGATCAATACCCTGCCTTGGCCGGAGATTGGGCGGGCCCTCGAATACCACGGGGTGCCCGTCTATCTCCGGCGCATCCTGTCGGCCTATTTCAGGGACAGGGACCTCGCCTACTCCGGGAGAGGCGAGGTCCAAGGCTAGCGCCGAATGGAGTGCGGTGTTCCGCAGGGGTCCGTACTGGGCCCCCTGCTATGGAACATCGCGTTCGACCGAGTGCTGCGCTGTCCCCTTCCCCTTGGCGCCCACGTAGTCTGCTACGCAGACGATACGTTGGTACTCGCCGAGGGGGAGAAATGGGGGAAGGCTCGCCTCCGAACAGAGACGGCACTCAGCTCGGTGGTGGACACCATCAGAGACATCGGGCTGAAAGTGGCCCCCCAAAAGACCCAGGCGATGCTGTTCCATCGCCGTCGGGGTGAGGGGAGGCCACGAAAGGCCCGGGTCCTGGTGGATGGTGTCCGTGTCCGCGTCGGGCCCACGATTAGTATCTGGGCCTGACGTTGGACAGCCATTGGGACTTTAGGGCCCATTTCAGGCGCCTGGCCCTCCGGGTTCGCAAGATGAGCACGGCTCTGGCCGGCTTGATGCGAACCCACGGGGGCCCGGGATGGCGGGCTCGCCGCCTCTACGTCGGTATCGTGCACTCGGTCGCCCTCTACGGGGCGCCCATCTGGGCGCCACGACTATTGGCCACAACAAGAACCTGATTCGTCAGGCGATGCGGCCGGTAGTCATGAGGGCGATCCGGGGGTACGTCACCGTTTCGTATCTGGCGGCGACCACCTTGGCCGGCTTCCCCCCAGTGGAGCTCCTCGCCGAAGAGAGATTTCTCTTATATTGGCGAACAAAGGAGCTCCGCGGGAGGGAGGAGGGACTATCGGTCAGGGATCTGAGGGCCCTAAAGGCCCAGGCCTGTGCCCGGAACCTCGACAAGTGGTCCGCCGAATTGGCGGACCCACGAGTGTTCGGGCGCTGGACGGCCGAGGCTGTCCGCCCCTGCCTATCAGAAATGATGGGCAGGAGGGGACGCGGGCTGTCCTTCCATCTGGTGCAGCTGCTGACCGGACACAGATGTTTCGGGAAGTACCTGCACAGGATCAGGAAGGAACCCACCACCGAATGCCACCACTGCCCGGAGCGAGTGGACTCTGCGCAACACACGTTGGTCTCGTGCCCCGCATGGGACCAGCGGCGCCGAGTCCTGGCCCGGGCGGTGGGGTGTAGAGTGGAGGCCCTCTCGCTCCCGCGCATGGTACGCGCCATGTGCGGGAGCGAAGAGGTGTGGAGGAAGGCGGCCTCCTTCTGCAAGGATATCATGTCCCAGAAGGAGGCCGCCGAGTGGGAGCGCCGCCCCTCTGACCGTCCCAGCAGACGGCGGAGGGGACGGGGCTCCCCAGGTTTAGGGAGCGGGCCCGAGGTGGCGCCGGCCGAGGAGCAACGATCTTCGGACAACCGAGGATCGCCTCCTCGGCCGCCTCGGGCCCGCATGCGGACGCGTGGGGGAGGGTCGTCGGGGGGGCGGGTGTAAAACCCCCTCGCCCTCCCCTGGGCGTCGGCGAGGTAGGGTAGGAGGGAGCGGGGCCTTCTGGGAAAAGTCTCGCTCCCCTGCCCACTCTGGAGTGGAATCACTCACGAGGAGGGGGCGGGGAGGGAGGGTGGATGTCCCCTCTCTCCTATAAAGTACCGGAAGGCCAACCCGATCAGCAAGCCGATCGGGGCACCGCACCCGGACCCTCTTTCAGGAGAGGATCCACACGGGTGCGGTACTTGGGCGTGGGGCTCCGTGAGAGCCCTGGGGCCGGGGTGTTGGAGAGGGAATGCTGGCGCAGTTCCCCCAACTCCCCCCATCTCGGTCCGATTGGTAGACATCCCGCAGGAGTTTTAGTGAGTAAGAGTCTCACATAACCCTCTGCCCCTCCCAGGGGGCGGAGGGTACCCATGATGGGTTTCTCCTGCGTTCAAAAAAAAAGGAGGAGACGCGGACTAACGTTCCATCTGGTGCAGGTGATGATCGGACATGGCTGCTTCGGGCACCACCTGCACCGGATCAAGAAAGAGCCCACGACCGGATGCCACCATTGCCCGGAGCCGGATGACACCGCGCACCACAACCTGTCCCTATGCCCGGCATGGGACAGGGAGCGCGGTGTCCTGGCCCGGACGGTGGGGTGCGGGGAGCGAGAGCTCTCGCTCCCACGCATGGTTAGATCTATGTGCGAGAGCGAAGAGGCTTGGAGAGCGGCGGCCTCCTTCTGCCGTGACGTGATGTCGCGGAAGGAGGCCGCCGAATGGGAGCGTCATCCAGGAATCCGTCGCAGGCAGCGACGGGGTGGTCGGCGTTCCCCTGGTATGGGCAGTGGGCCCGAGGGGGTGCCAGCCGGGGAGGAAGGCGGACCACCGGCTAACCGGAGACCGCCTCCCCGGCCGCCTCGGGCCCGACTCCGGATGCGCGGGGGAATGGGAGCGACGGGTGCGTAGGTCATCCGCCCCTTTCCCCGCGCGTCGATAGTGGTAGGTAAAGAGGGAGTGGAGGTCCGGTTTGGAGACAGACCCCACTCCCCTGCCCCCCTCCTATGGAGGGGAGTAAAAGGGGCGCGGGGGGAGGGTGGGTGTCCCCTTCCTCCAAGTAGAAGCCAGAAGACCAACCCGGCTGGGCAACCAGTCGGGGACCGCACCCTGGACTCCCTCAGCGGGACAGGGTGCGGTACACGAGGCTGAGGGGCTCCCGGAGAGCCCTGGGACAGGGGTGTCGAGGAGGGAATACGGCAATAGTTCTCCTGACTCCCCCCACGACGGTCCGGTTGATAGACATCCCGCAGGGGTCTTAGTCGGTAATAGTTCGACATAACCCTCGACCCCTCCAAAGGGTCGAGGGTATCCATGACGGATTTCCCCTGCGTTACCAAAAAGAAAGGGCACGTCGAGTTGGGTCCGGTTTGTTGGCTGGCCTCCAGGACCAAGGGGGGCGGTGGGCGCATGGGCGTCGCCGCGGCCGTCCCCCAACGCGGAACCCGTGGGGGAGGCGGGCGTGTTTTATTGCGCCCGTCACTTGGGGGTATAATCGTTGTCAGGGAGACAACGGTGGCGGATGCAGTAACGCACCCGCCGGTGTGGGTACCGCCGAGTTGGTGTCGGCCGGGAACAGCCAGGGCGGTCGCCAGTGTTCCCGATCGGCGGAGGGGGGAGTGTTGGCACCTTCTCGTGTTGAGAGGGGGCCTCCCTCCCCTGCCGCGGTGAGGGGGATTGGCAGAACTGCGAGACCGGGTCACAATAGGACCCTTCACTCGGATGTACTGACTCGGGTGAGGACATCCACGGGCCCGTCTCAGTAAACGGAAGCGGGTGGTGGATGAACGCAGGTCTGGGTGTGGGCTCGGACCTGTCTCACTCCATCTCGAACACCGGAGGTTGGGTTGGGGGAGGGAGATGGTACCCCCCTCCCCCGATTGCCGCTGGAGACAACCGTTGAAATCACGTTAGAGGGAAGGAATGGTACCCCCAGGGGATTTTAGTGAGTGCAAGCCCCATATAACCCTCGGGCTTCTCACAGGGCTCGAGGGTATCCGGTAGGGATTTCCCCCTGGGTTACCAAAAAAAGAAAAGGGGGCACGTCGAGTATAATGGAAGCCTGTGGCAACGAAAGTATGGGGAAAGGACCACGAATGGAGCCCATTCCCAACCTCTCCAGAGGAGGAGGAACCGATGGAGATGTCCCTCTGGAGCAGAGACGGAAGAGAAAGGAGGAGGAACCGATGAAGGTGACCCCCCTGGAGCAGAGACGGAAGAGAAACGGAACGTCCGAGCCTATGAAGAAGCTGGAGCTGAGGACACAGGACCGGTCGAAGGAAGAAGAGGACGTCAAAAAGGTGAGGAAGGCGGACCCAAAGGGGACACCCCCAACAACCTTAGAAGCGGAGTCGGTGGGAGTGTCGCCCCTGGTCAATGACCCCCCCATACTCCCCAGGGGAAGGGGGCCAAGAGGTAGGGACACTCCACGCGTGTATAGGTGACTTCGCGGAATGTGAAGCACCCGCGATTGAGGCCAGTACGGCCGAAGCCCCCTCGGGGGAGATTGAGGCGGCCCAGCCGCCAGAGGTCCTACAGGCCAATCTCGGCCACGGCGTCCAGGCTCAGGACCTGTGGGTTCACAGGATCAAAGAGCTGGGCGCGGGGCTGGGAATAGCCACCGAGCCGCAATGGCTGCAGAGGAACAGCGTGAGCTTGTTCGGCAGCCAGGACAACTCGGTAGTTGTGGTGGCAGACCCCGCGGCGGGGATCTCTCCCTGTGAGATCAGGGGAAGGGGGTCCTCGTACGTGGCGGCCGACTGTGGGTCCATTACGGTGGATGGGGGTTTACCTCCACCACCGTAGAAACGAGCAAAGTCTCGGAAACCTCGCCCGCATTAAGGGGGTCCTCGACGGGATCGGGAAGGTAGTACGTAGGTGCCATCCCCGACCCGTCGTCATTGCCGGGGACTTCAACGCCCACGCGGAAGCGTGGGGATGTGGTCCCCGGTAGCGGGACCCCAGGGGCGAGGTCGTGATAGACTGGGCAGCGGGGTTGAATCTCCTGTTGATGAACAGGGGCCAGCACCTGTGTGCGGCCGGGGGATCAATCGGTCATTGACCTGGGCTATCCCCTCGGCCGCCTGGATGTCCCAGGAGTGGATGGTGGAGTTGGAGGGCGAGACACTGTCCGATACCGGTACATAGTGTGGGCCCTCTGCCTCCCCAGACCTCCACGGGTGCGGGCTCCCCGCTGCACTGGGGAGGGGGACTTTCCCCTCCCTAGGAGGTGGGCCTTCAGTCGACTGGGTGTGGACAGGTTTCGGGCGGTCGTTCTCATGACTACCTGGCACCTAGATGGGGAGCCGGGTGAGTGAGCCCCCAGCCCCTACGAGGGGGCTGGGGAACTAGTGCGTATAGTGGCGTCGGTTTGCGACGCCGCTATGCCCAAAGCCCACCCCCGCCGTCGTCGGGTCGCTTACTGGTGGACGGAGGAGATCGCGGAACTGCGCGACTCCTCCATCATCGCCAGGCGACGTTATTACTGTTCGATGGCCCGACGAAGAGGCGGGGATGCCACGAGAGCGAAGGAGGGCTACCTAGCGGCTAGGAAAGCCCTCCGAGACGCCATCGCCGAGGGTAAGCGAGCAGCCTAGGAGCATTTGACGAGCTTCCTGGAAGATGGTCCGTAGGGGCGCCCGTACAAAAGGGCAGAGGGGAAACTCCGCCCTTAGGCGCTCCCGTCAACGACGTTGGGCGGCCGGGCCCTCGAGGGGCTCCTCGACACCCTCTTTCCGAGGGTGGAAGGGGGCCCTCCCAGAATTCCTGCCCCTGAATTGGGGGAGGGGGATTGGGACGAGTACCTGGCCGTGAGTCCAGAGGAGCTCGTCAGGGCCAGGAGGAAGCTCGGGGCCAAGGGGAAAGCCCCCAGCCCCGACGGAATCCTGGTCGCGCCTGGGCTCTCGCTCTCGGCGAGGGAAGCCTGTCCACAGCCCTACACGGGGTGTTTAGCGGGTGTCTCAGAGAAAGGGTGTTCCCCCAGCGTGGAGGAGGACCAAGTTGGTCCTCCTCCCCGAGGCGGGCAAGACACCCGGGAGTGCGTCGGCCTACAGGCCGATATGCCTGCTGGATGAGGCGGGTAAGATGCTCGAGCGCATCATTGCCGACCGCCTCGACCAGCACCTGTCCTCAGAGGGGCCGAACCTCCACGGCCGTCAGTACGGGTTCAGGCCCAGAAGGTCAACGCTAGACGCGATCCAGTACCTCCGGGACCTGACCCGGGCGGTCGTGGAGGAGGAGGGCGGGGTGTTGCTGGCGGTGTCGATTGACATTAAAAACGCCTTCAACACCTTGCCCTGGCCGGAGATCGGACGGGCCCTCGAACACCACGGGGTGCCCATCTATCTCCGGCGATTCCTGTCGGCCTACTTTGGGGACAGGACCTCGCCTTCCTGAGGGAGGGCAGGGTCCAGGGCCGGCGCATTATGGAGCGCGGTCTTCCGCAGGGGTCGGTTCTCGGCCCCCTGCTATAGAACATCGCGTTCGACCGGGTGTTGCGCGCGCCTCTCCCCACAGGCTGCCACGTCGTCTGATACGCGGACGACACACTAGTGGTAGCCGGTGGTGAGAGCTGGGGGGAAGCCCACCTCTGCGCGGAGATGGCGGTGGCATCGGTAGTGGGTACCATCGGGGACCTGGGTCTCAGGGTGGCGCCCCAGAAGACTGAAGCCGTGTTTTTTCTCGACGGAAGTCGAGGGGCGCCGCCAGAGAAACGGGTCCTGGTCGATGGCGTCCACATCCGCGTCGGGCCGACGATCAAGTATCTCGGCCTGACAGGCGCTGGAGCTTTGGACCCCATTTCAGGCAACTGGCCCCCAGTGTGCGCGAGGCCGGACTGGCACTCGCTAGTCTCCTGCGCAACCATGGGGGTCCAGGATGGAGGTCGCGCCGCCTGTACGTCAGCGCCGTCCTCTCGATCGCCCTGTACGGGGCCTCAATATGGGCGCCCCAGCTTCGGGCGTCCCGCGACGGCATTCGTCGTCTGCGGGCCGCCCTGAGGCCGTTGTACGTAAGGGCGGCCAGGGGATTCAGGACGCTGTCGTACATGGCGGCGACCACCCTAGCCGGGTCCCCTCCCGTGGAGCTCATCGCTGAGGAGCGAGCCCTCCTTTACTCGAGGGTGAAGGAGCTCCGCGAGGCGGGGGAGCAATCTCCACCGTGGACGCCACCTTGCCGTGGTGGGGGAGCTTGCATGCCCCTATGATGTACAGAGCTGTGCCGACGGGGGCTTCGGCCCCTGGCAGGTTCTACCATGACAGAGTGATCTGTACAGAGGGGTCAGACTAAGAGCGTCCATAATACTCCTGGATGGGCAGCTGCCTCCAGGTTTCAACCAGGGCCTGGCGGATCCAATTCGTGGGGCCCAAAGGACCTTACAGCGCGGGCAGAACGGGCTCGTGAGCCGGGCGAAGGCAACCGTTCTAGGGGAAGGAAAACCTTGATTGCAAACCCGTACTTGTCAGGACGTATAACCTGACACAATTGCGAGGGGCCAGGGTGTTTTGGCACTCTGGTACAGGGGACTCAGGCAACCCCGGCAGACCTTAGCCTATCACGCCGTAACCCTAGGTCATGTCTCTGGGGCCGGGGGTCTTGCCTTAATTGGCCGGACCGTGAGGCGGGTCCTCTATAAAACACCACATAATCCTACGGTTGAGGCATGCCACGCTTATGGAATGAATGGCTGGTGCGTGACCTGTCGCTAGGGATTCCTCACCTTGGGCACCTGGCGAACCCAAGGGACAAGCTAGCCTTACGCCGGGTAATGCGGGGGCTCTACCCGGGGTCGACTTCCACTTCCCGCCGTACTCGTGGGACCGAAAATGAGATTTCAGAAAATTTTAAAACAAAACTTCTCCGAGTCTTCGGACACAGAGTCCCGAAAAGACGGGTGTAGCAACCCGCCTAAGGGTTCACCACCTGCTTCGGCAGGTGATATTTTAGAGGGAGAGAGAGGAGGAAGGATGGGCAGAGATCTGCCGGCAGGTACCATCTCTCCTCCCCCCGGGGAGAGAGAGCGCATGGACCTCGGAGGAATAGCCTTCGGGGGACCACCTACTGAGGGCAGTCCATCCCTCTCAACGGCTACTGGCGACAGTAGCCGGGACTACCGTCCTCACCGGAGGATTGGTATGGTAAGCTCTGCGCGGAGGATAACCAGAGCGGCCACAACGTGGGACAGGCATGCCCCTGGCCCTGGGGTCCGGGGTCCCCGCGGGCCAAGGGACAGCGGTACCAGGGGCCAACAGACCCGGCCCCCTCTGCGCAAAAAAGATGCAGAGAGAGTCTGCCCCCAACAACAACGAGGGGGCACTTGGGGCCAACCGGGGGAAAGAGGATGTGGGGACCGGGAACAGAGAGGGGGTGTCGGGGGCGAGAATCGCGGGGCCGGTCGTCGTCACCGACATGCTCCTCTCTCAGGGATCCAAATTTCAGGTTCGGAGAGCAGGGGGGAAGGCGCTGTTGCAACAAACAGGGGCAGACAAGAGGGACAGCAGCGTTGTTACGGGGATGAAGAGGGTGAGGTCTTCCACTAGTGGAGGATCCACATCGGCGGTGGAAATTGTAGAGGGCCCGGCCCCGGCCTTAATACCAGCCAAAAAGGAGAGGGGAAGACCAGCCACGACCTATGAAGGGGTAGGGCTCAAGGAGAGGAGAGAGAAGGCGGCTAGGGAGAAAAAAGAGGAGAGCCTTAAGAGGCTGGAGAAAGAGGCGTGCAGCCTCCTCGAAAGGGGGCTCCTCCATACTCTAACGTACAAGCGCCCCTCTGAGAAGGTGTTCAGAGATGCCTCCTTTCTGAACCTCTTCAGGGGGGCAGGTTCGTCGGAGCTGGTCGACGAGGTGGGGCGGGCCTTGGGGGCAGTGAAGCTGGTGGCGATACGCTCGAATACTCTCAAGGGGACGTTCACAAGCTTACTGAACCGGGCTGCTGCCACCTCTCAGGCAGCTCTGGCGACCCTGATCGCCAGAACAGCAATACAGGAGGAGAATGGAGCAGAGAGGCCAGAAGTGATGAGGGACACAGAGGAGCTTAAGGAGGAGATTAGGGGACTGCGGACGGAGAATATGAAGCTCCAAGAGGAGCTTCAGACGACCAAGGCCCTGATGATCTCCACGCAACCCACTCCTCCAGATCCGTCCAGGAGAAGGAGGACTTACGCAGAGGTGACGAGTGGAGAGGCAACTACCTTAACTGAGGAAGAAGTAAGAGAGGAAAGAAAGAGGAAGAAGAAGAGGAAGAGGAGGAGAGTGGCGAGAATCAACTCCCCCTCTTCCTCCCATGGTGAGGAGGTGAGGCGGGGGCTCTCCCGGGGGGTTACCCCGTCTATGACGACAAACTCCCGGGCGAGACTCCCTCTCCGACATGGAAACCCGAACCTGTGAGGAAGCAGGGGGACCTGGATGCCTCCATGGCTAACATGGCCCGTACATCCAGCGGCGGGGTGGGACGACTGATTCATCAGAAGCCTCACCTCGTCTACGGATGGGACGGGAGCCGGGACGCGGAGGGGGTGGGGACCCCTGTACCGACCCAAGGTAACAAAGACAAGGAGAAGGAAGAGGATCGCGGAAGGAAGGAGGGCCAGGCCCAGGTTCAGCAAACTCCGGCGGATCGAACGAGGAAGAGAGAGAAGGCCAAGGAGAAGAAGAAGAGGAAGAAGGCGAGGGCGAGACTCCAGAAGGAGAGGGAGAAGGAACTAGCCCAGGAAGGAGGAGCGGGAATCCCGGCCAAGAAACTGGAGGGGCTGGGATACGAAGGAGGCCTAGGATGGGCGCTTCGGGTAGAGGAAAGGAAGGAAGAGGCCTGGTCTCGAGTCCCAGGAAGAAAGGAGAAGAAGAAAGAAAAGGAAGGGGTAAAAATAACTCCCACTACTCCCCCTACCAATCAGGTGGGGACAAAGAAAGGAAAGAAGGGGGCGAGACCGGGTCAGCCGAAGCCGCCGAAGAGCGCTGCCGTCGCCATAACCTGCCCTCCGACCGTTATCGGGAATTTATGGTAGAGGCCAGGCGCCGGATTAGACCAACAGACCTGGGTATTCAGAGGTCCCTGAGGTTAACTCAGACCCTGAACAAGGACATGTTGGTTGAGGTGCCTGGCCTCACAGCGGGGGCAGCCGCCGACCGGCTTGCGGACGAGCTCCGCAAGCTGGCGGCGGAGAAAGGCCCCACTTTCCGCATCCGTAGGCTAGTCAAGATCGCAGCGTTGCGACTGACCGGCCTAGATGCGACGACCGGGGCCGACGAGGTGTCACCAGCGGTGGCCCTCGCCAAGGGATGCACGCCGGAGGAGGTTTCCTCCGGCGGGGTAAACGTCTCCCGTTAGGTAACTGGCACGGTGGTGGCTCGGTGCCCGCTGGCGGCTGCCGCGAAGGTAGCCGCCGCGGAGCGAGTCCTAATTGAATGGACTCGCGCCGGGGTAGTGGCGCTGCCCTCGCGCAAAACTATGCTACCGGTGCTTGGAACCGGGGCATGTGCGCGAGCGGTGCGATAGCGCCATCGACCGCAGCGGACTGTGGTATCGCTGTGATAACCCCGGCCACCGCGCCAGAGGATGCCAAGGGGCGGCTCGCTGCCCGGTCTGCGCCGAGGCGGGCAGGCCCTCCTATCATAAGATCGGAAACCTTCCTCCTTCAGGAAAAGGAGGGGGATTAAGGCGCGAGAGCAGGGAAAAGGGAAGGCGGAGGGAGTGCTGCCATCCGTGATCGAGGGAGCCGAAGAGAGGGAGGCCCGACCCCCTCTGGAGGTCCCCGTGGACCGGACCCTGCAGCCGGAGGAGGGCAGTCCGGCCCCCTCTGCAACGAGGGACCAGAAGGATGCTCCGGGAGGGGACCACGAGGAGAGGGACTCCTGTCTGGCGTCATGGGGGCTCACGGAGAGGACTTCAACATCCGTTCAGATGGAGAAAGAGCAGCTGTCTCAGAGGAAAAGGAGAGAGGACGAGCGGAAGGACAAGGACGGGACCAGCGGATCTTCAGAGGAGGACCAGACGAAAAAGGTAAGGCGGGTGCAGTCCGCGGACTCTCCCCCAACCACCTTAGTAAAAGGGGAGATAGAGAGTGATACACCCTGTCTCCCCTCGTGATCGTAGACGACTCCCCCTCATACCCCCCAGAGGAAGGAGTGGTCCAGACAGGGACTCCCGAGAGGCTCCCCCGTGGACGCCACCTTGCCGTGGTGGGGGAGCTTGCGTGTCCCGAAGATGTACAGAGCTGTGCCGGCGGGGGTTTCGACCCCTAGCAGGTTCTACCATGCCGGAGTGGTCTGTACAGAGGAACCAAACTAAGAACGTCCATAATACTCCTGGATGGGCAGCTGCCTCCAGGTTTTAACAGGGTCTGGAGGGCCTCACTCGTGGGGCCCAAAGGACCTTACAGCGCGGGCAGAACGGGCTCGTGAGCCGGATGAAGGCAACCGTTTTAGAGGAAGGAAAACCCTGATTGCAAACCCGTACTTGTCAGGACGTATAAGCTGACACAATTGCGAGGGCCAGGGTGCTTCGTCACTCTGGTACAGGGGACTCAGGCAACCCCGGCAGACCCTAGCCTACCACACCGTAACCCTAGGTCATGTCTCTGGGGCCCGGGGTCTTGCTTTAATTGGCCAGACCGCGAGGCAGGTTCTCTATAAAACACCACATAATCCTACGGTTGAGGCATGCTACGCTTATGGGATAGATGGCAGGTGCGTGACCTCTCGTCAGTGGTTCCTCACCTTGGGCACCTGGCGAACCTAAGGGACATGCTAGCCTTACCCCAGGTAATGCGGCGGCTCTACCCGGGGTCGACGCCCACTTCCCGCCGTTCTCATGGGACCAAAATGAGATCTCCAATTATAAACAAAAACTTTTCTCCGAATGTTCGGACTCAGAGTCCCGAAAGGGCTGGTGTAGCAACCCGCCTAAGGGCCCACCACCTTCGGCAGGTGATTTTTTGACCGAGGAAGAGAGAGGAGCGAGAATGGGCAGAGATCTGCCGGCGCGTGCCATCTCCCCTCCCCCCGGGGAGAGAGAGCTGATGGACCTCGGAGGATCAGCCTCCGGGGGGCCATCCACTGAGGGTTTTAGTCCATTCCTCTCAACGGCTACTGGCGACAGTAGCCGGGATTACCGTCCTCACCGGAGGATCGGTAAGGTGAGCTCTACGGTTAGGGTCACTAGAGCGGCCACCCAACGAGGGACATATATGTCCCCGGGGTCCGGGGTCCCCGTGGGCCTGGCGACACCTGTACCGGGGGCCAACAAGCCTGGCCCTCTCTGCACGAAGAAGAGGCAAAGTGAGTCTGCCCCCAATACCACCAAGGGGGCACCTGGGGCCAACTAGGCTGGTACTGAGAAGGGGGAGGTGTGTCGGGGGCAAGAATCGCAGGGTCGGTTGTTGTCACCGACATATTCCTCTCGCAGGGATCAAAGTACCAGGTCCGTAGAGCAGGAGGAAGGACAACGCTGCAGCCAATGGGGGCCGACCTGAGGGGCAGCAGTGCTGCCACGGCAAGGAAGAGAGAGAGGCCCTTCACCAGCGGAGGATCAACGTCGGCAGCAGAAGTTGCGGTAGGTCCTGTCCCTGCCCTTATACAAGAAGTAAGGGGCAGGGATACACCAGCCACGACCGGCAAAGGGGTTGGCTTGAAGGAAAGGAGAGAGAAGGAGGCGACAGAAAGAAGAGAGGAGCGCCTCAAAAGACTAGAAAAGGAGGCGTTGAGCCTTATAGAGAGGGGGCTCTTTCATACGTTGGCGGATAAGCACCCGGCTGAACAAATGTTCAGAGATGCCTCCTCTCTGAACTTGATCAGAGGAGAGGGTGCAGCGGAGCTGGCCGATGAGGTGGGGCGGGCATTGGGGGCGGTAAAGCTGGTGACGGTCCGATCAAACACACTGAAAGGAACGTTCACCGGTTTGCTGAACCGGGCTGCTGCCACCACTCGGACAGCTACGGCGACAATGATCGCAAGGACGGCAGCACAAGAGAGAGGAGGAGTAGAGAGGCCGGAAATAAGGAGGGAGATAGATGAGCTTAGGGAAGAAATCAGGAAGCTGCAGGAGGAAAAACTTAAGTTCCAGGAGGAGCTTTGGACGAGTAGGAAGCTGAATATCCCCACTTAGCCCCATCCACCAGAGCCACCCAGGAAGAAGAAAACCTATGCTGAGGTAACGAGTGGGGAGACGTCTACCTCAGCGGAGGAAGAAGGGAAAGAGGAGAGAAGGAAGAAGAAGAAGAGGAAGAGAGTGGCGAGGATCAGCTCCTCCTCTTCCCTTCACGGGGGGAGGTGATGGAGAGAGGGCCTCTCCCGGGGGCCTACCCTGTCTACGATGATAGACTCCCGGGGGAGACTCCCTCTCCGACGTGGAGACCGGAGCCTGGGAAGGTACAGGGGGACTTGGACGCCTCCATGGCGACAATGGCCCGTGCATCCGGGGGCGGGGT
Organism: Harpegnathos saltator; assembly: GCF_003227715.2. Taxonomy (NCBI): domain Eukaryota; kingdom Metazoa; phylum Arthropoda; class Insecta; order Hymenoptera; family Formicidae; genus Harpegnathos; species Harpegnathos saltator. Next base: position 26,158 of record NW_020230630.1, read on the forward strand.
GAGGCAACTGACGGAACAGAAGCCTCACCTGGTCTGGGGATGGGACGGGAGCCGGGTCGCGGAGGGGGCGGGGACCCCTGTACCGACCCAGGTTCAGAAAGAGAAGGAGAAGAAAGAGGACTGTAGCAGACGAAAGGGCCAGGCCCAGGCCCAACCGACGCCAGTGGACCAAAGCAGGAAGAAGGAAAGGGCTAGGGAGAAGAAGAAAAGAAAGAAGGCAAAGGCGAAGATCAGGCAGGAAAGAGAGAAGGACCTAGCCCAGGGAGGAGGACCAGGAATTCCCGCAAGGAGACTGGAGGGACTGGGAGTCGAAGAAGGGCTGAAATATGCCCTTCATGTGGAGGAAAGAAAGAAAGAGACATGGTCCCGAGTCCTGAGGAGAAAGGAGAGGAAAAGGGAAAAGGAAGGGGCGAACAAGGCTCCCACACCTTCCCACACCAACCAGGCAGGGGCAAAGAGAGAGAAGAAGGGGGTGAGACCGGGTCGGCCGAAGCCGCCGAAAAATGCGGTCGTCACCATTACCTGCCTCTCGATCGCTATCGGGAATTCATGGTAGAGGCCAGGCGCCGGCCAGTAGACCTGGGCATCCCGGGGTCCCTGAGGGTTACTCAGGCCCTGAACAGGGACATGCTGGTCGAGGTGCCTGGCCTCGACGCGGGGGCAGCCGCCGATCGGCTTACGGAAGAACTCTGCAAGCTGGCGGTGGAGAAGGCTCCGGTTTTCGCATCCGTAGGCTGGTTAATATCGCAGCGCTGCGACTGACCGGCCTGGATGCGACGACCGGGGCCGACGAGGTGACGGCCGCGGTGGCCCTCGCCGGGGGATGCACGTCGGAGGAGGTCTCCTCCGGCGAGGTAAGCGTCTCCCGGTAGGGGACCGGCACGGTGGTGGCGCGGTGTCCGCTGGCGGCTGCCGCGAAGGCAGCCGCAGCGGAGCGAGTCCTAGTTGGATGGACTCGCGCCGAGGTGGTGACGCTGCCCGCTCGCGCCAAATTATGCTACCGGTGTTTAGAACCGGGGCATGTGCGCGAGCGGTGCGATAGCGCCACTGACCGCAACGGACTTTGTTACCGCTGCGGTAACCCCGGCCACGGCGCCAGGGGATGCCAGGGGACGGCTCGCTGCCCGATCTGCGCCGAGGCTGGCATCATAAGATCGGAGGGCCTGCCTGCAAACCCTCCTCTTCCAGGAAAAGGAGGGGGGCAAAGGCGCAGGAAATGGAGGGCTGCCAACCGTGATTGAGGGAACGGAGGATGGGGAGGCCTGACCCCCATACGAAGATCCCGAGAACCGGACCAAGCAGCCGGAGGAAGCCAGCCCGGCCCCATCCGCAACGAGGGATGAGACGAAAGCTCCGGGAGGGGACCAAGAGGAGAGAGATTCCTTCTTGGCGTCGTGGGGGATCACGGAGAGAACGTCCACACCGGTCCAAATGGAGACGGAGACGTTGCCCCAGAGAAAAAAGAGGGGGGACGAGCGGAGGAAAATGAAGGAACTAGTGGATCCTCCGAAGACGACAAGACCAGGAAGGTAAGGCGGGTCTGAGGACTCTCCCCCAACCACCCTAGTCGAGGGGGAGACAGAGGGTGATCCACCCCCGTCCCCCTCCTGGTAGTTGACGGCTACCCCTCATACCCCCCAGAAAAGGGAGAAGTCCAGGCAGGGACACCCGAGCGGCAGTCGCTATCTTCGCAAGAAATAGCACAAAACGTTGAAGCCACCAAGGATGAAGCCCCCTCTGGGGAAACCGAGGCGGTCCAGCCGCCAGAGGTCTCCCAGGAGAGAGTGAAGGTAGACATCCTGGAGGAGGGTTGTAAGGCCTAGCCTTCACGCCACTCCGGGTGCTACAGGCGATCCTCGGCCGCGGCGCCCGGGCCCAGGACCTGTGGGTACACAGGATCCGGGAACTGGGCGCCGGGCTGGGGGTGGCCACCGAGCCGCAGTAGGTGCCGATCAGCAGTGAATGCTGGTTCGGCAGCTCGGACGGCTCGGTGGCCATGGTGGCTGGCTCTGCAGCGGGTACCCCTCCCTGTGTTTTAAGGGAAAAGGGGTCCTCGTACGTAGCGGTCGACTGGGGGCCCTAACTGTGGTAGGGGTATATCTCCCCCACCACAGAAACAAAGCCGGACTTGACCGCCCCGCCCGCATCAAAGGGATCCTAGACTAGGATCGGAGACTTGGTACGCAAGTGCCATCCCCGAACTGTCGTGATTGCCGGGAACTTTAATGCCCACTCTGAAGAGTGGGGTTGCAGTCCCCGGCAGCGGGATCCCAGGGGCGAGGCGGTCATCGGCTGGGCGGCGGAATTGGGCCTTCTGTTGGTAAACAGAGGGTCCACCGGCACCTGCATAAGGCCGGGAGGAGGGTCCTCGGTCATTGATTTGACCTGGGCCTCCCTCTCGGCCGCTAGGTTGTTCTCCGAATGGAGGGTGGAGGCGGAGGGTGAGACGCTATCTGACCACAGATATATATTCTGGGCCCTCCGCCTCCCCAAACCGAAGCAGGTGTAGGCTCGCCGCCCAGGGGAGAGAAACTTTCCTCTCCCCAAAAGATGGGCCCTTAGTCAACTTGACGTGAACAGGTTCCAGGCTGCTGTCCTTGTGGCCACCTGGCACATAGAGCCAGGTGAGTAGGACCCCGGCCCCCTGGATGGGGCCGGGGAGATAACGGGGATAGTGGCGTCAGCATGCGACGCCGCGATGCCCCGTTCCCACCCCCGTCGGCGCCGGGCAGCGTATTGTCGTCGGTGGACATCGCTGTACTCCGCAGTGCCTCCGACCGTGCCAGGAGGGCGTACACGCGTGCCCGGCGACAAGACGGGGATGCCACAAAGGCAAAAGAGGACTACCTTGTAGCCAGTGTAGTCCTCAAGCAAGCCATTAAAAAGGCCAAGCGGGAAGCCTGGGAGCAATTGGTGAGCTCCCTGGATGACGATCCGTGGGGGCGCCCATACAAGAGGACGATGGGGAAGATCCGTCCTTGGGCGCCCCCACAGGCGGAGACGTTGGACTCCCATGCCCTCAAGGGGCTCCTAGACGCCCTCTTCCCGAGGGGGTAAGGGGGCCCACCGGTGATCCCTCTTCCAGAGATGGGGGAGGGAGACTGGGACGAGGGCCTGGAGGTCACTCCAGAGGAGCTCGCCAAGGCCCGGAGAAAGCTCGGTGGTAGGGCCAAACCCCCTGGCTCCGATGCGATTCCGGGCTGCGTCTGAGCTCTCTCGTTGGCCGAAGGAGAGCTGTCCGCAACCATATGCAGGGTCATGACAGGATGGGGTGGGGGTCTTCCCCCAGAGTGAAGGAGGGCCAAATTGGCCCTCCTCCTGAAGTAGGGCACGGAGCCCGGTAGTGCGTCAGCCTACAGGCCGATCTGCCTGCTAGACGAGGCAGGCAAGATGCTGGAGCGCATCATCGCGAACCGTCTCGTCCAGCACATGTCCTCGAATAGGCTGGACCTCCACGACCGCCAATACGGGTTCAGGCCCGGACGATCCACGCTGGATGCTATCCAGTGGGTCTGGCACCTGACGCGGGCGGTCGTGGAGATAGGGGCGGGGTGTTGCTGGCGATGTCGCTAGACATATCCAACACCTTCAACATCCTGCCCTGGCCGGAGATAGGACGAGATCTCGAGCACTTCGAAGTGCCCGCCTATCTCCGGCGAATAATGTCCGCCTACTGCGGGGACAGAGATCTCGCCTTCACGAAGGAAGGCGGAGTACTACGCTGGCACACCATGGAACGCGGTGTCCGGCAGGGGTCGGTGCTCGGCCCCCTGCTATGGAACATCGGCTTCGACCGGTTTCTTCGCACTCCGCTCCCCGACGGCTGCCACGTCGTCTGCCACGCAGACGACATGTTAGTGGTGGCCGAAGGGAAGAACTGGGAGGAGGCCCGCTTCCGCGCGGAGGTGGCAGTGGCATCGGTGGTGGGAACCATCGGAGACCTGGTTCTCAAGGTGGCGCCTCAGAAGACTCAGGCTGTGTTCTTTCACGGCCGGCGTCGGGCGCCGCCGGAGATCCGGGTCCTAGTCGATGGCGTCCACGTCCGCGTCGGGCCGACGATGAAATATCTCGGCCTGACGTTGGACAGCCGGTGGTCTTTCGGGCCACATTTCAGACAGCTGGCCCCCAGGGTGCGCAAAGCCGGACTGGCCGTGGCCAGGCGGATGTGTGCCCAAGGGGGCCCAGGATGGCAGGCTCGCCGCCTGAATGTCGGTGCGGTTCTCTCGGTTGCCTTGGACGGGGCGCCTATCTGCGCTTCTCTGCTGCTGGCCACCGCGGTGGGCAAGCGGCAAATGAGGCAGGCCATTAGGCCCCTTATGATCAGGGCGATCCGGGGGTTCCGCACCGTATCATACATGGCGGCGACCATCCTGGTCGGCTGCCCCCTGTGCAGCTCCTGGCCGAGGAGAGGAGAATCCTCTACTGGCAGGTAAAGGAGCTCCGCGAGGGGGGAGAGCTGACGGCAAGGGGCCTGAAGGCCCTAATGACCCAGGCTAGAGACCGGACCCTGGAGCGGTGGGAAGGCTTGCTAGCCGACCCCCGAGGGTCCAATCTCGCATCGGCCGAGGCTATCCGCCCCTGTCTGTCAGAAATGACAGACAGGAGGGGGCGTGGAACATCCTTCCACCTGGTGCAGGTATAGACCGGGCATGGGTGCTTCGGGAGATACCTGCACCGGATAAGGAAAGAGCCCACCGCTCGGTGCCACCACTGCCCCGAGCAAGAGGACACGGCGCTGCATACCCTAGCTGCCTGTGCAGCATGGGATGGGCAGCGTCTGGTCCTGCTCGGGGCGGCGGATTGCCGCGACGGGGAGCTCTCGCTCCCGCACCTGGTGCGAGCCATGTGCGGGAGCGAGAGAGTGTGGGACGCGGCGGCCTCCTTCTGCAAGGAGGTTATCTCCCAGAAAGAGGCCGCTGAATGGAGGCACCGGCCTGGCAAACGCCATCGCAGAGGACGGCGGGGCCGGCGCTCCTCTGGGGGGGGGGAATCTACAGCGGGCCCGAGGTTGTATCGGTCGAGGAAAGGGCGCTGGCCTACACGGGCCGGCGCCTCTCTTGGCCACCTCGGGCCAGGCTCCGTCATTCAGAAGGAAGCGAGGAGGACACCTCCCGCTCCCCTGAATGATCGGACAAGGGGGAAAGGGGAGGTGGGGAACCCGATTGGGGTCGGGCCTACCTCCCCAAAAATCCTCCCGTCTCCCTTAAGGAAGGGGGAGATAGGGAGGAATGGTGGATGTCCCCTTCCTCCAAGGTGACACCAGAAGGCCAACCGGCGGGGATACCCGCCGGGGACTGCCTCTCGCCCACTAATTCCCCGAGAGGGGAAGGGGAGTGCGGTACAAGAAGGCGAGGGGCTTTTGGATTAGAGCCCTAGGACCGGGGGGTTAGAGGGGAATGCGGGAGCAGTTCCCCTAACTCCCCCTCCTCACGGTCCGACAGGTAGACATCCCGCAGGGGTTTTAGTTGGTAAGAGTCCGACATAACCCCGCCCCTCCCCAAGGGGGCGGGGGTATCCATGATGGATTTCCCCTCCGTGAACAAAAAAATGCAAGGAGCTCACCACTCGGTGCCACCATTGCCCCGTGCTAATGGATACAGTGGGCCACACCTTGGCTGCTTGTCCAACCTAGGGTGAGGAACACCGTGTCCTGGCCGGGGCGATGGGGTGTCGGGAGGAGGAACTCTCGCTCCTGCAACTGGTTCAGGCCATTTGCGGGAGCGAGAGGGTATGGGAATTGGCGGTCTTCTTCTGTAAGGACGTGTTGTCCAAGAAGGAGGCCGCCGAATGGGAGCGTCGACGGAAACCCGCCGCAGGAGGCGGCGGAGGGTCGACGCTCCCCGAGGGGCTTAGGTAGCGGGCTCGAGCTGACACCGGCCGTGGGGGACGAAGGACCTCTGGTTAGCAGAGCGCCAGATCCTCCTCGGCCGCCACGGGCCCGCCTCTGTCCGCGGGGATCCCGACCAGAGCGGGTCCTCTTGAGGCACTCTCCTGATGCGGATACCCTGATTCCCCCGCGCGTCGGACATGTAGGGACAGGGAGAGTGGAGCACCCAGTTGGGGCCGGACCCACTCCACCCAAAACCCTCCCCCCTTGACCAACAGGGCGGGGGGTAAGGTGGGAGAATGGATGTCCACTCTCTCCTAGGTAGACACCAAGATGGCCAACCGGCGGGCCAATCCGCCGGGACCGCGCCCTGGATTCTCTTCGTGGAATAGGGCACGGTACATGGAGGGGTGGAGCTCCCGGGAAGCCCTGGGGCCCGGGAGGTTGGGGAGGGAATGCGGGAGCAGTTCCCCTTACTCCCCACCCAACGGCCCGACAGGTAGACATCCTGCAGAGGTTTTAGTCGGTAGGAGTCCGACATAACCCTCGGCCCTCCCAAGAGCCGAGGGTATCCATAATGGATTTCCCCTGCGTGACCAAGAAAAAAAAAGGCACGTCTAGTATGGATCCCCAGATCCTCAGGGGGCTCCTCGACACCCTCTTCCCGAGGGCAGAGGGGGGCCCCCCAGGATCCCCGTTCCTCCAGGGGGGCCCTGGTTGTAGTCGGAGTCTACCTCCTCCCAACAATGGACCTTGCGAGTTACAGGGCCAGGCTCCAAGATATTGGGAGGGTTGTCAGGCAGTACCTCCTGGGACCTGTCATCATCGCCGGGGACTTTAACGCCAAGTCTCCACTCTGCGGCTCACCCCGGGATGATGATAGGCAGGGGAAGAAGTCGAGGAATGGGCCGCGGACTTGGGCCTGCACATAATAAACGGGGGAACGAAGTCCTCCTTCGTTGGGTCGCGGGGAGAATCGATCATAGATCTTACTTGGGCAACTCCTGCGGCCCGGGGAAGGGTGCAGGCCTGGAGGGTGGCGGAAGAGCTTGAATCCCTTTCGGACCACCTTATAATCGAGATGGAGCTCTCCGTCACCCTCAGTGAATTACCGCGGCCCCGGCTAAATAAAGACCCACGACCAGCAAGATGGGCCATTAGCCAATTAAACAGGGAGATTTTGGACCTCACCCTGGAGGCGTCCACCTGGCCACGGTGGAAGAAGGGGCGGGACCTCGACTCGGCAATAGCAGAGATAATGGGCCTGATCGCGCATGTGTGCGATCAGGCCATGCCAAAGGTGAGGTCCTGCCCCAAAAGATCTGCCTGGTGGTGGACCGACGAAATCGCCGAGTTAAGGCAAAAGTCGGTCCACCTCAGGCGGGTCTTTAGAAGAGCCCGTGATGGCGGGAAAACCCCGAGAAAACCAAGGCCGCCCGTATTGAGTTTTGCGTGGCCGCGCGTGCACTGCGCAAGGCCACAGGGGCGGCCAAAGGTCAAGGGTGGGGCACTCTCCTCAGATCGTTGGACGCGGACTCGTAAGGACGTCCGTACAAAATCGCTATGCAAAAAGTTGAGACCATGGACGCCCCCGCTGACGGAGACGTTAGACCTCCGGTTCCTGGAGCGGATCATGGGGACACTGTCTCCCTTGAAAGATGGAAGCGCCCCGCCCATCGGTCCCTATATCGCTCCCCCTCTGGATCAACAGAGAGAGGTTCCGGGGGTCACTGAGGAGGAGGTGGCCGGGGCCATCAGGAAGATTAAGAGCCGTAAGGATCCAGGACCTGATGGCATACCCGGCCGCGTACTCACCCTTGCCTCGGGGGTCATCACGGGCAGGCTGGCCGAATTATTTTCGATCGCCCTGAAGGAGGGTAAATTCCCCCCAGTCTGGGAGTGGGCCAACGTAGTCCTCCTCCGTAAAGAGGGCAAGCCGGAGGACACCCCGCGTACCGCCTCATATGTCTCCTAGACGATGCGGGCAAGGTCTTTGAGAGGATCATAGCTGCCCATCTCACGGAGCACATGACCCGGGTAGGTCCGAGCCTCGATGACGGCTAATACGGCTTCCGAAAGGGTAGATCCACAATAGATGCGATTTCGCATCTCAACCCTCTCGGAGACCATAGTGAGAGAGGGCAGGGTGGCAGTGGCAATATCTATAGACATAGCCAATGCCTTTAACATCTGCCCTGGTTCTGAGTCAATACAGCGCTGGAAAAGTTTAACAAATTTTTCGAAACATTTTTTATACTCATCGGCTGGAATGGCCTTTAGTATGGCGGTCGAAGTCTTTTGGATGACCGGGATGGTATCGAAACGATTTCCTTTCATCGGCAATTTCAGTTGGGGAATAGCCAGAAGTCGCACGGAGCCAAATCAGGTGAATACGATGGATGATCGATAACAATGATATCTTTGCAATGCTGAACTCTCCAATCTTTTTGGTCGTCTTTTGGTTGTCAGAGTGTGTGGCACGAAGCGCGCACAGACCTTCCGTTTGCCCAAATCTGCGGTCAAAATTCGATAGACTGTGCTTTTCGGTATTCCAGTTTCCTCTTCAATGAGTCTCGCAGACACACAGCGTTTCGAAGAATTTCTTTGACTTTCTCGATGATCTTCTTCATTGCGAGTGGTTTTTGGCGGCGGAGCTCGGTCATCATCTGCAAGGTTCTCACGACCGTCACAGAATCGGCCAAACCAACAGAAAACCTGTGCACAGGACATGCATTCATCCCCGTACACATTTTTTAGCGTTTCGTACGTTTCTGCACCACTTTTATCCAATTTAAAACATGTTCCATGTTGGTTTTCCGACCGACGTACACAAAGTGACTTTACATAAAATATCAAACCACAGTGAAATATCAACCGAATTCGCTCAAATTTTGAGGTTAAGCAGATGAAGGGTAGAACATTCACCTACTATCATTCACTCATAGATATCGCTGCGCTAAGAACTTTGATGGAACTAGTCTCATCGTATCTGGGACAGACTGTGTATGGTTGGTCTTCCCCCACCACTACCACTTCCACTCCTCCCCTACCCCCTCCTTTACTCCTCCCTCTTTCTCACTCTACCCACCACTATCCTCCTCTTCCCCCATCCCCACCCCATCCCCAAACACCACCAATCCCTAGGATGGTCCCTCCTCCCCACCCGAGTAATGCCCACGAGAAGGGCAAAGCAAGGAAGGGGAGGAGTAGCATTAGGAAGGGTGGCGGTGGCGTACACTGTGAGTCAGCCCCAGGGCCACTGCTAAACCCAGGGCGGGAGAACAAAGACTAGGAACCCACTCCCGGTCACCCGCTGATCCCCAGAATGGGGATCGGATGAGAGCGAGGAGGGAGTGAGATGACAGCGTCGCTGTCAGATCATCTCCCCCCTCGCCTCCCTTGACCCACAATGGATGTGAGTAGAAGAGGGGGGCTAGCCCCCCTTCCCCGCCTTTTATAGGCAGAGAGTGCCCGGCGGCTAAGGGATTTGATTATTCTGCCCGTAACCGCCGGGCAGGAGGGTGGGTCATCGGGCGGGAAATTTCGATGCCCCAGTTATCCCTCCAAAAGTAGGGCGGCTAGTTGAGAAGGTGGATCAACCAGCCGCACATCAACACTTAGGCGACGCCCCACCTGGCTGGGAACGGCGGTTGAGGGGGCCATTCGGCTCCCCTTCCCATCCACATAGGTGGGGCGTGAGGGGTGCTGGGGGAGCGGTGGTTGAGGATGGGCTTCGGCTCGCCTCCCCCCCTGGAGGAGCGGCGGTTGAGGAGGCCCTTGGCTCGCCTCCCCCCTCCCCCGGAATCCCTCGGGGAAAGACGATGGATCGCCATCCGGACTCGAGGCCCCGATTGCAGTTATACGGCTTCGTGACCCCGATCCAAGTCCCTTCGCAGCGCCACCCGGGGAGGTTTTAGCCGGTAGGAGTCCGGCATAACCCTGGCTCTTCCCCAAGGGTCAGGGTATCCATGATGGATTTCCTCCTCGTAAAAAAAAAGAAAAATAAGGATCCCCGTTCCTGGCACTAAGGCGCATGAAGCACCAGGCTCGGTCCTCCTCCAGAAATGGCAAAGTAGCCTGGCCAATGCCAGGTATAGGAGGAGGACCGTTGAGGTCGTCCAGCCATGTCTGCAAGAGTGGACGGGCAGGGAATTCGGGACCCTGACTTTTAGGATGGCACAGGTATTCACCGGACACGGATGTTTCGGTGCAGAATAGAGAAGGAACGTACAACGCACTGTTACCACTGCGGGCATGACCACTACTCCGCGCAACATACCATCCAGGATTTCCCGGCCTGGACAGCTGGAGCGAGAGGAAATGGGAAATTTTCGCCTCTTTCTGTGAGACGGTTGTCTCACAGAAGGAGGCTGCGGAGGAGATTCGCCTGCAGGCGGAGGGGCGCGGTAGAAGAAGAAGGAGGATTGAGCGCCACCGTCGACGGAGAGCGGGGAGGAGTAGAAGCAGGGAGGGGGACGTTGACTCATCGGAGGAGGAAGCTGCGAGGATGATGATACAGCCACCCCCTCAACCTGCTCCCCCTAGGGTGTTGTCAGCACCACCATCACAGGGAAGGGCTCCCAACACCCGACATGTCGCTCGTCGAGGGACGACCAGAAGAAGGGGAGCGAGACGCAGTGATGGAAGGGGGCGGCAACGACGCTAGACGTACCGCCGTCGATTGCTCTATCCGGAGCAAAAAGAGAATTGAGGAGAGGGGGGGTGGTACACCCACCTTCCCGTCGTCAACCGCCGACTCCCAAAGCGGAGGTCGGATGAGAATAAGGGGGGGAGAGGATACAGCGGTGGTGTTGTCACTGCATCATGTACCTCCACAGACCCACTATAGGTGGACATAAAGAGAAGGGGTCTTTGACCCTTCTCTTCCTCCGATACGGAGGTGAGAGTGCCCGGCGGCTAGGGGATCGTTTTCCCCCCGTAACCGCCGGGCGGGAGCGTGGGACACCGGGCGGGGATTCCCGGTGTCCCAACCAACCCTCCCAACGCAGGATGGCTGCCTGATTCGGTAGGTCATTCAGCCACGTAACAATATCTTGGCGGCGCCTCGCCTGACTGGGAACGGTGGTAGAAGCGCAGGCGTTTGCCGGCTTCCCCCTTCCCAGTCGCATAGGTGGGGCGTGAGGGGTGGAGAAAGGGACGACCAATGGTTGAGGATGAGCTCCGGCTCGCTTCCCCTTTCCTCCCTGGGGAGCGGCGGCGGGGAGGGGGGAGGTGAGCTTAAGCTCGCCTCCCCCCTCCCCGCTCCACCCCTCGGGGACAGACGATGTGTCTATCTGGACTCGGGACCCCGATTAGCAGTTACGTGTGGCTTCGGTGTCCCGGCCCAAGTCCCTTCGCAGCGCCACCCGGGGAGGTTTTAGCCGGTAGGAGTCCGGCATAACCCTAACCCTTCCCCGAGGAGGAAATCCATGATGGATTTCCTCCTCATCAAAAAAAAAAAGAATCCCCGTTCCTGAGGCTCATGACGGGGACTGGGATGATGACCTGGGGATCTCGCCGAAAGAGTTCACCAGGACCAGGAAGAGGCTCGGGACCAAGGGGTTAGCCCCTGGCCCTGACGGAATTCCTGGCCGCGCCTGGGCTCTCGCTCTTGGCGACGGAAACCTATCCGCCGCCACGCAGGAGGCATTAGAAGGGTGCCTCAAAGAGGGAGTCTTCCCCCAAGAGTGGAGGTGGGCCAAGCTGGCCCTCCCCAAGGAGAGTAAGGTGCCCGGTGGGCCGCCGGCCTATAGGCCAATTTGCCTACTGGACGAGGCGGTCAAGATGCTAGAACGCATTATCGCGGACCGTCTCGTCCAGCACCTGCCCCTGGAAGGGTCGGACCTCCACTACAACCAATACGGGTTCAGGCCCGACGAACGACGCTGGATGCACTCCAGCACGTCCGGGTCCTTTTTTCAGTTCACGCAGGGGAAATCCATCATGGATATCCCGCCCCCTTGGGGAGGGGCGGGGGTTATGTCGGACTCCGACTAAAACCCCTGCGGGATGTCTACCTGTCGGACCGTGAGGAGGGGGAGTTAGGGGAACTGCTCCCGCATTCCCCTCTAACCCCCCGGTCCTAGGGCTCTAATCCAAAAGCCCCTCGCCTTCTTGTACCGCACTCCCCTTCCCCTCTCGGGGAATTAGTGGGCGAGAGGCAGTCCCCGGCGGGTATCCCCGCCGGTTGGCCTTCTGGTGTCACCTTGGAGGAAGGGGACATCCACCATTCCTCCCTATCTCCCCCTTCCTTAAGGGAGACGGGAGGATTTTTGGGGAGGTAGGCCCGACCCCAATCGGGTTCCCCACCTCCCCTTTCCCCCTTGTCCGATCATTCAGGGGAGCGGGAGGTGTCCTCCTCGCTTCCTTCTGAATGACGGAGCCTGGCCCGAGGTGGCCAAGAGAGGCGCCGGCCCGTGTAGGCCAGCGCCCTTTCCTCGACCGATACAACCTCGGGCCCGCTGTAGATTCCCCCCCCAGAGGAGCGCCGGCCCCGCCGTCCTCTGCGATGGCGTTTGCCAGGCCGGTGCCTCCATTCAGCGGCCTCTTTCTGGGAGATAACCTCCTTGCAGAAGGAGGCCGCCGCGTCCCACACTCTCTCGCTCCCGCACATGGCTCGCACTAGGTGCGGGAGCGAGAGCTCCCCGTCGCGGCAATCCTCCGCCCCGAGCAGGACCAGGCGCTGCCCATCCCATGCTGCACAGGCAGCTAGGGTATGCAGCGCCGTGTCCTCTTGCTCGGGGCAGTGGTGGCACCGAGCGGTGGGCTCTTTCCTTATCCGGTGCAGGTATCTCCCGAAGCACCCATGCCCGGTCTATACCTGCACCAGGTGGAAGGATGTTCCACGCCCCCTCCTGTCTGTCATTTCTGACAGACAGGGGCGGATAGCCTCGGCCGATGCGAGATTGGACCCTCGGGGGTCGGCTAGCAAGCCTTCCCACCGCTCCAGGGTCCGGTCTCTAGCCTGGGTCATCAGGGCCTTCAAGCCCCTTGCCGTTAGCTCTCCCCCTTCGCGGAGCTCCTTTACCCGCCAGTAGAGGCTTCTCCTCTCCTCGGCCAGGAGCTCCACAGGGGGGAGCCGACCAGGATGGTCGCCGCCATGTATGATACGGTGTGGAACACCCGGACCGCCCTGATCATAAGGGGCCTAATGGCCTGCCTCATTTGCCGCTTGCCCACCGCGGTGGCCAGCAGCAGAGAAGCGCAGATAGGCGCCCCGTCCAAGGCAACCGAGAGAACCGCACCGACATTCAGGCGGCGAGCCTGCCATCCTGGGCCCCCTTGGGCACACATCCGCCTGGCCCCGGCCAGTCCGGCTTTGCGCACCTTGGGGGCCAGCTGTCTGAAATGTGGCCCGAAAGACCACCGGCTGTCCAACGTCAGGCCGAGATATTTCATCGTCGGCCCGACGCGGACGTGGACGCCATCGACTAGGACCCGGGTCTCCGGCGGCGCCCGACGCCGGCCGTGAAAGAACACAGCCTGAGTCTTCTGAGGCGCCACCTTGAGAACCAGGTCTCCGATGGTTCCCACCACCGATGCCACTGCCACCTCCGCGCGGAAGCGGGCCTCCTCCCAGTTCTTCCCTTTGGCCACCACTAACGTGTCGTCTGCGTAGCAGACGACGTGGCAGCCGTCGGGGAGCGGAGTGCGAAGAACCCGGTCGAAGCTGATGTTCCATAGCAGGGGGCCGAGCACCGACCCCTGCGGGACACCGCGCTCCATGGTGCGCCAGCCTAGTACCCCGTCTTCCTTCGTGAAGGCGATGTCTCTGTCCCCGAGGTAGGCGGACATTATCCGCCGGAGATAGGCGAGCACCTCGAAGTGCTCGAGAGCCCGTCCTATCTCCGGCCAGGGCAGGATGTTGAAGGTGTTGGATATGTCTAGCGACACCGCCAGCAACACCCCGCCCCCTATCTCCACGACCGCCCGGGTCAGGTCTCAGACCCTCTGGATAGCATCCAGCGTGGATCGTCGGGCCTGAACCCGTATTGGCGGTCATGGAGGTCCAGCCCATTCGAGGACATGTGCTGGACGAGAAAGTCCGCGATGATGCGCTCCAGCATCTTGCCCGCCTCGTCTAGCAGGCAGATCGGCCTGTAGGCTGACGCAATACCGGGCTCCTTGCCCTACTTCAGGAGGAGAGCCAATTTGGCCCTCCTCCACTCTGGGGGGAAGACCCCCTCCCTGAGGCATCCTGCCATGACCCTGCATGTGGCTGCGGACAGCTCTCCTTCGGCCAAAGCAAGAGCCCAGGCGCGGCCTGGTATCGCATCGGGACCAGGGGTTTGGACCTGCCATCGAGCTTTCTCCGGGCCTTGGCGAGCTCCTCTGGAGTGACCTCCAGGCCCTCGTCCCAGTCTCCTTTCCCCATCTCTGGAAAAGGGATCACCGGTGGCCCCCTTCTGCCCTCGGGAATAGGGCGTCCAGGAACCTCTCGAGGGCCTAGGGGTTCAACGTCTCCGCCTGTGGGGGCGCCCAAGGACGGATCTTCCCCATCGTCCTCTTGTATGGGCGTCCCCACGGATCGTCATCCAGGGATCTCACCAATTGCTCTCAGGCTTCCCGCTTGGCCTTTTTAATGGCTTGCTTGAGGACTACCCTGGCTGCAAGGTAGTCCTCTTTTGTCCTTGTGGCATCCCCGTCTTGTCGCCGGGCATGCGTGTACGCCCTCCTGGCACGATCGGAGGCACTGCGGAGTACAGCGACGTCCTCCGACCACTAATACGCTGCCCGGCGCCGACGGGGGTGGGAACGGGGCATCGCGGCGTCGCATGCCGACGCCACTATCCCCGTTATCTCCCCGGCCCCATCCAGGGGGTCGGGATTCCACTCACCTTGCTCTATGTGCCAGGTGGTCACAAGGACAGCAGCCTGGAACCTGTCCACGTCAAGTCGACTAAGGGCCCATCTTTTGGGGAGAGGGAAGTTCCTCTCCCCTGAGCGGCGAGCCGACACCTTCTTCGGTTTGGGGAAGCGGAGGGCCCAGACTATATATCTGTTGTTAGATAGCGTCTCACCCTCCGCCTCCACCCTCCATTCGGAGAACAACCTAGCGGCCGAGAGGGAGGCCCAGGTCAAATCAATGACCAAGGACCACCATCCCGGCCTTATGCTGGTGCCGGTGGACCCTCTGTTTACCAACAGAAGGCCCAATTCCGCCGCCTAGCCGATGACCGCCTCGCCCCTGGGATCCCGCTGCCGGGGACTGCAACCCCACTCTTCAGAGTGGGCATTAAAGTTCCCGGCAATCACGACAGGTCGGGGATGGCACTTGCGTACCAAGTCCCCGATCCTAGTCTAGGATCTGTTTGATGCGGGCGGGGCGGCCAAGTCCGGCTTTGTTTCTGTCGTGGGGGAGATATACCCCTACCACAGTTAGGGCCCCCAGTCGACCGCTACGTACGAGGACTCCTTTTCCCTTAAAACACAGGGAGGGGTCCCCGCTGCAGGGTCAGCCACCATGGCCACCGAGTCGTCCTGGCTGCCGAACCAGCATTCACTGCTGATCGGCACCTACTGCGGCTCGGTGGCCACCCCCAGCCCGGCGCCCAGTTCCCGTATCCTGTGTACCCACAGGTCCTGAACCCGGGCACCGTGGCCGAGGTTCGCCTGTAGCACCCGGACTGGCGTGAAGGCTGGGCCTCACACGCCTCCTCCGGGCTGATTACCTTCACCCCCTCCTGGGAGACCTCTGGCGGTTTTACCGCCTCGGTCTCCCCAGAGGGGGTTTCGGCCTGGGTGGCTATGACCTCTGCCGCTTCCTGCGCGAAGGGCGGTTGCCTCTCGGGTGTCCCTACCTTGACCTCTCCTTCATCGGTATGCGTGGGAGTTGTCTACTATCAGGAGGGGCGACAGGGGTGAAGCACCCTCTGCCTCCCCCTCCACTAGGATGGTTGTGGGAGAGTCCTCAGACTGCACCCGTCTTACCTTCCTCGACTTATCCTCTCCTGAGGATTCACTGGTCCCTTCTTTGTTCCTCCTTTCGTCCTCTCTCCTTTTCCTCTGGGACAGATGTTCGGTTTCCATCTGTGCAAGAGTTGAAGTTCTCTCCGGGATCCCCCACGACGTCAGAAAGGATTTCCTATCCTCTTGGTTCCCTCCTGAAGCGTCCTTCTCGTCCCTCGCTGCAGAAGGGACCGGGCTGACCTCCTCCGGCTGCGGAATCCGGTCCACGGGATCTTCAGGGGGTGTCGGAACTCCCATCCTCTATTCCCTCGGCAACAGTCGGCAGCCTCCCCTTCCCTTGCACCTTTACCCCCCTCCTCTTCCTTGAGGAGGAGGGTTTGCAGGTAGGCCCTCCGATTTTATGACCGGAGGGCCTGCCCGCCTTGGCGCAGACCGGGCAGCGAGCCGCCACTTGGCATCCTCTGGCGCGGTGGCCGGGGTTACCACAGCGATACCACAGTCCGCTGCGGACGATGGCGCTATCGCACCGCTCGCGCACATGCCCCGGTTCCAAGCACCGGTAGCATAGTTTTGCACGAGCGGGCAGCGCCACCACCCCGGCATGAGTCTATCCAATTAGGACTCGCTCCGCGGCGGCTACCTTCGCGGCAGCCGCCAGCGGACACCGAGCCACCACCGTGCCAGTTCCCTAACGGGAGACGCTTACCCCGCCGGAGGAAACCTCCTCCGGCGTGCATCCCCCGGCGAGGGCTACCGCTGGTGCCACCTCGTCGGCCCCGGTCGTCGCATCTAGGCCGGTCAGTCGGAACGTTGCGATCTTGACTGGCCTGCGGATGCGGAAAGCGGGGCCTTTCTCCGCCGCCAGCTTGCGGAGCTCGTCCGCAAGCCGGTCGGCGGCTGCCCCCGCGGTGAGGCCAGGCACCTCAACCAACATGTCCTTGTTCAGGGCCTGAGTTACCCTCAGGGACCCCTGAATACCAAGGTCTGTTGGTCTAATCCGGCGCCTGGCCTCTACCATAAATTCCCGATAACGGTCGGGCGCAGGTTACGGCAACGGCCGCGCTCTTCGGCGGCTTCGGCTGACCCGGTCTCGCCCCCTTCTTTACTTTCTTCGCCCCCACCTGATTGGTAGGGGGAGTAGTGGGAGTTATTTTTACCCCTTCCTTCTCTTTCTTCTTCTCCTTTCTTCTTAGGACTCGAGACCAAGCCTCTTCCTTTCTTTTCTCTACCCGAAGCGTCCATCCTAGTCCTCCTTCGTAGGGATACGGTGTGGTATACTAGGGTCTGCCGGGGTTGCCTGAGTCCCCTGTACCAGAGTGCCGAAGCACCCTGGCCCCATGCAATTGTGTCAGGTTATACGTCCTAACAAGTACGGGTTTGCAATCAGGGTTTTGCTTCCCCTAGAACCCCTAGAAGGGTTGCCTTCACCCGGCACGAGCCCCTTCTGCTCGCGCTGTAAGGTCCTTTGGGCCCCACGAGTGAGACCTTCCAGACCCTGTTAAAACCTGGAGGCAGCTGCCCATCCAGGAGTATTATAGACGCTTTTAGTCTGGCCCCTCTGTACAGGCTACTCCAGCATGGTAGAACCTGCCAGGGGTCGGAACCCCCGCCGGCACAGCTCTGTACATCATAGGGACACGCAAGCTGCCCCACCACGGCAAGGTGGCGTCCACGCTGGAGAAAAAAGTGGACTCTTTTTGGTCCCCTTCCCACCCAATGACCAGCAATCTGGCACAATCGACGACCATCCCTTCCGAAAGGGGCCCCAATGCTCGACGGCTTTTGCCTGACGGATCAGGTCGCCCGCCACCTGCGGGTTCCCCGTTGCCGACTATCTCCTGCCGACGAACACCAAGGTACCCCCTTCGGACGGTTAACCCCCGACTGTGTGCTCCAGATTTCCCGGACACCGGGTGTTGTACCATTCGCGCGCTGAATGGGGGGTGATGACCTCATCCATCCCGTACGCAATCCCGGCACCGTAATTATCATGCCTTTCGGCATGCGCCAGACAAACTGCTTCCGGTCGCAATATCGTATGTCCGTATGCACCCTTTACAGGTCCGGTCAAGGAGCAGGGACAACCAGCTGCGGGAGTCTCCCAGTCCTGCAGTAGTACATCCGAGAGGCTTCATCACCGCCATCGATGCTACGCTGCCACTTCACCCGGGCCGGACAACCAAGCACCAGACCGCCAGACCCAGGAGGATAAGCAGTCCGACGCCCGCCCAACCAGCCCACGCGGCAGGCGCCGCAGCACCGTCTCTAACGGTGGCATACCTCCACGACACATACGCCCGTAACAGCCGACCAGCACCTTTTCCATGAGGGTGAGACTGGGACACCGATGAGTGCATCCCCCAAGTTTCCTCAAGGAATGCCCACCCGGCACCCAGAAAAACCCTCCTTCGGAGGCGACCTAAGCTAGTTCATTCGTCGCGCTTATCCTCTCCGGCACTGTGACGAAAGTGGCCCCATCCACCCCCGCCCCAGCCCCAACCCATCGAGGATCAGCGGCGTCCCCAGCCCCTCCGGACCCCACCCCCCCCACACACACATTCATTCTGGATGGCTAGCCATCCTACACCCAGGAGGAGCCCGTCCCGTCCCACGAGAGCACACCCGCTCCCGCTGCCGAGCGAGCCCCCCAGGCGCCGCGGACTTCGGCCTAACGGATCAGTGAGTACTAGCCCACCGTTGCCGACTATCCTCCGCCCCCCGGCACCCAAAAGGCCCCTCCCGTCGACAGAACCAGGATCCACGGAGTCCGCCACGCGCTCCACCGGATGTTGCCATTCGGCAGCGCTCATGTAGAGGAATTAGACTACATGAGCTCTGCCTTGTGGACTTCATAGGCTCGGCTGTCTCACTAGACTAACGAGGCCGCCTCCCCGGGTTTGTTCTTTGAGGTCCTTCCTTCCTCCTCGGTGGACTGGGTAACCAGTCTAACGAGTCCGAGTACCAGACCGGTTTGTTCACGAAGTTGCCTCTCCGGTTTGGTCGCCCCGAGGCTTGGCGAGTCCTAACCGCCCCGGAACTAACGAGTCCAAACACCCGACCGGTTTTAATCGGAGTTTTTCTCTCCGGTTTGGTCGCCATGCTGCTAACGAGCCCAAACTCCCGGGTTTTTACTTTGGGTTTCCCTTCCCCTCGTTTGGTGTCTGTTCGACAGACTAACAGGCCCAATCGCCCGGGTTTATTATTCGGAGTTCTTCCTCCCCTAGTATCGGCTGCCTGGCTCACGAGCCCGAACACCCGGTTATTGTCAGATTTGCTCTCTGTTGCAGTTGCCCGAAGGCTAACGAGTCCGCACGCCGGATTTTTACATTGGGTTTCCTTCCCCTGGTTCGGTTAGCTAGCACCATCAGCCTAACGAGCCCGATCATCCGGATTTAGCATTGGGGTTCTTCCTCTCCTAATAATAGATTACTTGCCCAGGATGCTCGCCGGAGGAAATTTCCTCCGGCGAGATGAGCGTCTCCCAACGAGGAATAGGCGCAATGGTGGTGCAGTGTCCGCTGGCGGCGGCCGCTAAGGTCGCAGCCGCGGAGCGGGTCCCGGTAGGATGGACCCGCGCCGGCATGACGGCGCTGCCCGCTCGCGCAACGTTGTGCTTCCGCTGCCTAGAGCGGGGCCACGTGCGCGAGCGGTGCACCAGCGCCGTCGACCGCAGCGGTATGTGCTACCGCTGCGGTAACCCCGGCCACCGCGCCAAGGAATGCGTGGAGGTAGTGCGCTGTCCGGTGCGCGCCGAGGCAGGCATCCCTCCGGTCACAAGATCGGAGGACCTGCCTGCAAATCCCCTCCCGGAGGGAAGAGAAAAGGAAGAAAGAAGAAAGAGGGGTAAGGAGAGGAAGTAATGCTGAAGAAGAAGGACCGAGACGGGACAGAGGCCCGAACTGCCACCGTCGGGGAACTTCGGTATTCAACGCTGCTCAGGGAGGAGGCTAGAACAGCCTCCTCCCCGCCGAGGGAAAAGTAGGCCGGGATAGTTCCGACGCCGTTCACTCTAGAGGAAAAGGGGGCAGGGGAGGACTCCCACTCCCACTCCCTAAACTTCATCGACTTCGATTGGGAGTCGGAGGAAGGAACCCTATCCCGAAGGAAGAGGAGAGGGGAGGAGGAAGATGACAGGACCGAGGACGGCTTGGAGATGGACGCCCAGGCGACAAAGGTGAGGATAGTGGAGCCCTTGGGCCCACTCCCAACGGATGTAGGAAAAGGGGAGTCGGTGGGAGCGCTGCCCCTGACTCCCCTACAGTTTGGCTCTCCCTCGTACCCCCCAGAGGAGGAGACCACGCAAGTAGGGACCCCCCCATATCTCCGCGGAGACACCCGCATTAGAGGCCACCATGGCCGAAACCCCCTCCGAGGAGACCGAGACGGCAGAGCCGTCGGAAGTCTCCCACGAGGAGGGGGTTGAAGTAGGCAGCCCGGAGGAGGCGTGAAATGCTTAGCCTTCACGCTACTCTGGGCCCTACAGGCCAACCTTGGCCGCGGCACCCGGGCTCAGGATCTCTGCTTGCAGAGAATGGCTGAGCTGGGCGCCGGGCTGGGGCACCGAGCCGTACTGGGTGCCGGTACCAGGTCCGAACTGGTTCGGTAGCCCGGACGGCTCGGTGGCCATGGCGGCGAACCCTGCGGCGGGGACACCTCCCTGTACTTTTAGGGAGAACGGGTCCTCGTACGTGGCGGTCGATTGGGGGCCCATCACTGTGGTGAAGGTGTATCTCCCCTACCGCAGGAATAAGGCCGGTCTCGGGGAACTCGCCCCAGTGAAGAGGGTCCTCGACAAGATCGGGGAATTGGTACGTAGGTGCCATCCCCGACCTGTCGTGATTGCCGGGGACTTCAACGCCCACTCAAAAGGGTGGGGTTGCAGTCCCCAGCAAAGGGACCCTCGGGGCGAGTCCGTGGTCGGCTGGGCAGCGGGGCTGGGCCTCCTGTTAATGAACAGGGGCTCAACCAGCACCTGTGTGCGGCAGAGGGGGAGTTCGGGCATAGATTTGACCTGGACCACCACCTCGGCCGCCGGGATGTTCCACGAATGGAGGGTGGAGGCGGAGGGCGAATCGCTGTCTGATCATAGACATATAACGTGGGCTCTCCGCCTCCCCAAACCCGCACAGGTGCTGGCTCGCTGCCCAGGGGAGGGGAACTTTCCCCTCCCCAAAAGATGGGCTCTTAATCGACTAGATTCGGACAGGTTTCGGGCGGCCGTCCTTGCGGCCACCTGGCACCTAGACGTGGGGCCAGGTGAGTGAGACCCTAGCCCCGCGGATGGGGCTGGGGAAATAGCGGGCATTGTGGCGTCGGCATGCGACGTCGCAATGCCCCAATCCCACCCCCGCCGGCGCCGGGCCATGTACTGGTGGACGGAGGAGCTGGAGGCCCTCCGAGCTCCTCCGTCAACGCCAGACGGGCGTACTATCGGGCCCGGCGACGAGGCGGGGACGCCGCAGGGACAAAAGAGGGCTACCTGAGAGCCAGGAAAGCCCTCAAGGTCGCCATCGTCGAGGCCAAGCGAGCGGCCTAGGAGCAGATGGTGAGCTCCCAGGACGACGATCCGTGGGGGCGCCCATACAAAAGGGTCATGGGGAAAATTCGCCCATGGTTGCCCCCACCAACGGAGACGTTAGATCACCAGGCCCTCGAGGGGTTCCTGGATGCCCTCTTTCCGAGGGCAGAAGGGGGCCCCCATGATCCTGACCCCCCCGTTGGGAGAGGGTGATTGGAACGAGGGTCTGGCGGTGAGTCCAGAGGAGCTCACTGCGGTTAGGAAAAGGCTCGGGGCCAAGGGGAAAGCCCCTGGCCCCGACGGAATTCCTGGCTGGGCCTGGGCCCCGCCCTCGTCGAGGGAAACCTGTCCGAAGCCACACGCAGGGTCTTCAGCGGGTGTCTGAAGGAGGAGCTATTCCCCCCAGAGTGGAAGAGGGCCAGACTGGTCCTCCTTCCCAAGGAGGGCAAAGCACCCGGGAGTGCGTCGGCCTACAGGCCGATATGCCTGCTGGACGAGGCGGGCAAGATGCTGAAGCGCATTGTTGCCGACCGCCTCATCCAGCACCTGCCCCCGAAGGAGCCGGACCTCCACGACCGCCAATACGGGTTCAGGCTCGGAAGGTCAACACTGGATGCTATCCAGTGCTTCCGGGACCTGACCCGGGCGTGAAGTAGGAGAGCGGGGTGTTGTTGGCAGTGTCGTTAGATATAACGAACGCCTTCAACACCCTGCCCTGGCCGGAGATTAGACGGGCGCTCGAACACCACGGGGTGCCCGTCTATCTCCGGCGAATCCTATCGGCCTACTTCGGGGGCTGGGACCTTGCTTTCCCGGTGGAGGGCGGGCTCCAAGGACAGCGCGCTATGGAGCGCGGTGTTCCGCAGGGGTCGGTTCTCGGCCCCCTGCTATGGAACATCGCGTTCGACCGGGTGCTGCGCACTCCGCTTCTCCTCGGTTGCCACGTCGTTTGCTACGCAGACGACACGTTAGTGGTAGCCGGGCGGGAAGACCGCCTCCGCGCGGAGACGGCATTGGTGTCAGTGGTGAGTACCATCAGAGACCTGGGTCTCAAGATGGCGCCCAATAAGACCCAGGCCGTGTATTTTCACGGCAGGGGTCGAAGGGCGCCGCTGGGGACCCAGGTGCTCGTAGATGGAGTTCACGTCCGCGTCGGGCCGACGATGCGATATCTCGGCCTGACACTGGACACCCGGTGGAGCTTCGGACCCCACTTTGGGGAACTGGCCCCCAGAGTGCACAAGGCAGGACTAGCGGTGGCCAGCCTGACGCGCACCCAAGGGGGCCCAGGATGGAGAGCTCACAGCCCGTTACGGCGGTGCTCTCGATCGCCCTGTACGGGGCGCCCATATGGGCGCCACAGCTAGGGGTCTGCCGCGGCGGCAAACGCGCACTGCGGCAGGCCCTGCGGCCCGTGCTAATCAGGGCGTTTCGGTGGTACCGGACCGTGTCGTACATGGCGGCGTCCCCCCTGTGGTGCTCCTCGCAGAGGAGCGTCACCTCCTATATTGGAGAGTGAAGGAGCTCCGCAGGGAGGGAATAGTGTCGGTCAGGGCCCTGAGGGGTCTGAGGCTCCAGGCCGAGGCCCGGACCCGGGAGAGATGGGCG
Organism: Harpegnathos saltator; assembly: GCF_003227715.2. NCBI lineage: Eukaryota > Metazoa > Arthropoda > Insecta > Hymenoptera > Formicidae > Harpegnathos > Harpegnathos saltator. Next base: position 49,020 of record NW_020230630.1, read on the forward strand.
GACCTATCGTCCGACCCCCGGGGTCCCGGGCCAGCGACGGCCGCGGCTGTCCGCCCCTGCCTGTCCGAGTTCAAAGGCAGGAGGGGACGTGGATGGACTATCCTTCCGTCTGACGCAGGTGCTGACCGGGCACGGGTGCTTCGGTCGGTACCTGCGCCGGATAAGGAAGGAGCCCACCATTCGATGCCACCACTGCCCCGCGGCGGAGGACACGGCGCACCACACCCTGGTCGCGTGTCCAGCATGGACCGGGGAGCGCCGTGTCCTCTGCGGGGCGGTGGGATGCCGAGAGGGGGAGCGCTCGCTCCCGCACATGGTCAAAACCATGTGCGGGAGCGAGGAGGCGTGGACAGCGGCGGTCTCCTTCTGTGAGATAGTAAAGTCCCAGAAGGAGACCGCCGAGTGGGGGCGAAGACAGTACCGGGGCTGCGGGGAGCATCTCCCGGGCGGACAACGCCTCCAGGGGCGAGGGACGCGACAGCGGGCTCGGGGCAGCGCCAGCCGAGGGGGGCTCACAGACCCGCGAGGGTCGGGAGTCCCCTCGGCCGCCCCGGGCCCGCCACCGGCCGCAAGGGGATAGTAGGGGGCGGCGAGACGCCTTCCCTACCTTCCCCCCCGAGCGACCGGACAAGTAGGGACAGGGGGAGCGGTGCCCCGGTTGGGGCCGGGCCCGCTCCCCTACAAATCCTCTCCTCCCTGACTAGCAGGGAGGGGTGTAAGGAGGGGGGTTGGATGTCCTCTCCCTCCTTACCCCCCACCAGAAGGCCAACCGGCGGGGGGTAACCCTCGTCGGGGACCGCCCCCTGGATTCCCTTCGTGGAACAGGGCGCGGTACACAGGTGGCGAGGGGCTCCCGGAAGGGAGCCCTGGGGCCGGGGGGTTGGGGAGGGAATACGGGAGTAATTCCCCCGACTCCCCTCCTCATGGTCCGACAGGTAGACATCCCCCCAAAGGGAGGAGATATCCATGATGGATTTCCCCTGTGTGACCAAAAAAAAAAAGATTACTTGCCCACGAAGTCAAACTCTCGAGCACTCGCCCGGGTTTGATAACGGAGTTTCCAATCTCCGGAATTGGTTAAGCAAAGCTAACGAGCCCACTAGCCCAGGTTTTTACAGTGGGTATCCTTCCCCTCGTCGGGTTGTTTGGCAACCTCCCAGACTAACGAGTCTGATACCCGGGTTTTCGTGGATTTTCCATCCCTCGGTTTTTACATTGGATTTTCCTTCCCCTTGTTCGGATGTCTTGGAAAAATAGATTCACATGCCCGATCGCCCGGGTTTATTAGTCAGGGTTCTTCCTTCCCTCTAGATCAGGTGCTTGGACTGCCAGACTCGCGAGCCTGAACGCTCTGTTTGGTTCGGAGTTTTCTCTCCGTTTCAGATGTCTGGACCGCCAGACTCACGAGCCCGAACGCCCGGTTTGTGCAGAGTTTCTCTCCGGTGCTGATGCCCTGAAGCTAATGAGCCGCACGCCCGGGTTTATTAGTCAGGGTTCTTCCTTCCCTCTAGTTCAGATGCCTGGACTACCAGACTGACGAGCCTGAACGCCCGGTTTGGTTCGGAGCTTTCTCTCCGTTTCGGATGTCTGGACCGCCAGACTCACGAGCCCGAATGCCCGGTTTGTGCGGAGTTTTCTCTCCGGTGCAGATGCCTTCAGGCTAACGAGCTGCACACCCGGGTTTGGTATTGGGGTTCTTCCTCCCCTAATAATAGGTTGCTTGCCCACGAAGTCAAGCCCTCGAGCCCTCGCCCGGGTTTGATAACGGAGTTGCCAATCTCCGGAATAGGTTGCCTAGGCTAACGAGCCCACTAACCCGGGTTTTTACAGTGGGTTTTCCTTCCCCTCGTCGGATTGTCTGGCAACCTCCCAGACTAACGAGCCCGATGCCCGGGTTTGGTATTGGGGTTCTTCCCCCCTTCACATAGATTGCTTGCCCACGAAGTTAAGCTCTTGAGCCCTTGCCCGGGTTTGATAACGGAATTTCCAATCTCCGGAATAGGTTGCTCAAGGCTGACGAGCCCACTAGCCCGGGTTTATACAGTGGGTTTCCTTCCCCTCGTCGAGTTGTCTGGAAACCTCCCAGACTAACGAGTCCGATGCCCGGGTTTTTACAATGGGTTTTCCGTCCCCTCGTTGGGTGCCTAGGAAATAGGCTACCGGCCCTCATCGCCACGGGTTTTTATGGATATCCTTTCCCTGTTTGGTTGCCTCCCAAAGGCAAGGCTAATAAACCCAAACGCCCGCGCTGCAAGGTCCTTCGTGCCGCTCTAGAGCAGTCCTCCAGTCCCTTAATGCTTCAAGAGACAGCTGCCCATCTCGAAGCATGTATTGGTCGCTCTTAGTAGCCACTCTCCTCGGTTCACCCTCGAACTTGGAATCCTGAGGTTCCAAGTCGAGTCCATCCCCTTGGATCATTGTGGCCATCAAGCTTCTGCACCACGACAAGGTGGCGACCATCCGCAGAAGAGAAGGTGTGTGTGGGTTCCAATAGGACCCCCCCAAACCCCCCTCTCGGTGAGGAACCGAGAGGGAACCTACAGCACCCGCCCCTCGGGGGGTCTTCCCCCTCCAGGGCTCCCTCCTCCTCCGTACCAAAACCGGATTCGGGGGTCTCACCCTGGGAAGAGGCTATCCCTCCTAGCGCGGTCAGGGGTGTTCCCTCAAGGGGTCGGCCCACCCTCGACCGCTCCTACCTGGCCCATGAGTCCCGGTGCGGGGGCCTCTAACACCTCTTGGCCACTACCGCAGCGGCAGATCCCATGGGCCTGGGGTGAGGGAGTTTGTGGGGAGAGCTACTCCTGCTCATTACCCCCCACTCCTCCCACCACGCCTCCGCTAGGAGGGAGATAGAGGCCTCAACCTTCATTGACAATACTGCCTCGGAGACCCCCTCCGTCGTAACCGCCGGAGGAGGGTCCGGCGCATGCTGAGCAGCCGCTGCTCCCGCTGATACCGGCCCTGCTTGATCTGTGGGAGGAGGAGCCTGGAACATTCCAGCCTCCACCTCCCCTTCTCTACCTCTATGGGACTTATTGGGGCCACCGCGCGGAACGTCGTCCCAGGTTTTACTCTGGCGGCGGCGCCGTGAGAGGGCTGAGGATGCGCGGGCTCAGCGCCCTTACCCGCAACCCCCGCCCCCCCGCGCGCCGCCTTCTTCCTCTTTCGCCTACTTCGGCTAGAAGGAGCACCCCCTCTGAAGGCAGTCCGTGGGACCGCCTTGTATGACCGAACCCCCATTCGGTGTCCTGCTTCCCTCCCCTCTTTGTGGCACAGGAGGCAGCGCATCGCTGCGGTACACCCCTGCGCCACGTGTCCGGCCCCTCCGCACCTAAAGCAGCGACCAGCCAGACCATTATCGGTCTGGCAGGTCGCTGCCATGTGGCCATAGTGCACGCATTTGTAGCACTGGAGGGGCCGGTCTTCCAGTACCCTCACCTGCGCTCGCCCCCATCCACTATCAGCCCCCCGGCTGTCACTAATTTTTGGGCCAGTGTCAAAGGGCACCGGATCCAAACTGCCCCTAATCCCCCGGATGATCGCCTGATCTCCCCGATCTGGAGATCCTCCGGGGGGCAAGCCGAAGCCTTCAGTATGGCGGCCCGGACCATTAACTTGGTTACCGGGTCCTCCAGTCCGACGAGGCGGAGCTCCGCCCTTCTCGCCGGCCTGGAGACCACGGCCTCCCCGTGCAGAACATCCTGAAAGTCCTTAGCCAGGCGGTCGGCTTTGTCCCGACCGTCCTGGCCGGGGACCTCCAGGATAACCCCCCCATTTCTGGATCTTTTAATCTTAAAGCTACCAGGCTCCAGGCCGATCTCCTGCAGGTCGACTTGAAGCCTGGCTTTGGCCATTACCTCCGTGATGGAAGGACCCCCGGCAGCGCGGTCACTGTTACGACCGGGTTGCGCAGGGGGTTCCTCAGCTGTGGCTTCCTAGGGGAGAGGGGGTCCCTTCTTCGGGGCCCCCTTCGCCCTTTGGTAAAGGAGGGTCAGGCCGCGCACCCTTCCCTCTCTTGCCCTTCCCCTTGCGGGTGGACACGAGCGTCCACCCGTCGCGCCCCTCCCCATCGGCCGCCGGCTGCCGCGGAGGGTGGCGAGAGAGGGTGGCCCCGCTGCCCGCAGCTGCCGCTGCTGGAGAAGGCAATAGCTTCTCCAGCGGCCGCCCAATGCGGGCGATTTCGGACTTGAGGCCCCGGACCTGAATTTCCAGGGTCCCAAGTCGTCCATCCGGGCCACCCTCTCTCGCCTGCCTCTTATAATCATAAAGGACCTCCTCTATGCAGAGGAGACTCCCTAAAATGTTCGTTGAGGGCCTCAAGGGGCTTCCCGTACCCCTTTGCTGCCCTCAACGAAGGATCTACCCGGACGTTCCTGACGTAATCAATACCGTCCAGGGCCTTCTCGGCCAAATCCCGGTCCCTCTCCGCCTCCGCAGTGGGCCTCCGCACGGGCGGAAGATCCCACTAGTGGCGCCCCTGTCGCCCCCCGGAACTCTCCCCTCCCGCGCGTTTTGGAGAAGTCTCCCCAGCCGAGGAGCCCTTCGTCCTCGGCCGGGGGGAACTCCTCCCCCGGGAAGAGTTTCTCCCACTTCTGCGTGGCTGACAAATCGTCCCCTCCCCCACGCGTGCAGGGAGCTGCACTCCCCTCCACCGATGGGAACTAACGCTCCCGAGGGGAGGGAAGTGCATCTCCCTGTCCTATCACAATTGCGCGGTGGATTCCTCCGCCGCGCACTTCCTTCTTTTCGTGCTCTATGGACCGGCGAAGGCCGAGGGTGGGTCCATTCGACCCACGCTCGGCCTCAGCCGGTCCAAAAGCGCCTCCCTGCGGGCGGTAACCAATTCGGGCGGCGCGCCCACCTGGCACGCGCCTCCTGGCCCGTCGCATGATGACGACGGGGGGGTGCCGGAACCGTACGCCCCCTCCCGCCGTGCCCCGGCTTCGAGTACCGTGGCTATTGTCTCCCTATGCGTCATATTCTCCATAAATGCAGAGGTTTTACGTGCCCCTGCAACACGGGTGCAATTTCGGGGTTTTCCTTCCCCTAGACCGGTTGCGTGCCAAGGCTAACGAGCCCGCTCTGCCCGCGCTGTAGGGTCCTTTGGGCCCCACGAATGAGACCCTCCAGACCCTGGTTAAAACCTGGAGGCAGCTGCCCATCCAGGAGTATTATGGACGCTCTTAGTCTGGCCCCTCTGTACCAGTGCGGCATGGTAGAATCTGCCAGGAGTCGAAACCCCTGCCGGCACAGCTCTGTACTTCATCGGAACACGCAAGCACCCCCACCACGACAAGGTGGCGCCCACGGGAGAGAGCACGTCCGGGTCCGGACCCGGACCCGTACTGTCGTGGAGGAGGGGGGCGGGGTTTTGCTGGCAGTATCGCTTGATATCACCAACGCGTTCAACACCCAACCCTGGCCGGAGATAGGACGGGCGTTGGAGCACCACGGTGTTCCTGCCTATCTCCGGCGCATCCTAGCGGATATATTTCAGGGAAAGGGACCTCGCCTACACAGAAAGAGGCGGGGTCGAAGGCCGACGGCAAATGGAACGCGGTGTTTCATAAGGGTCCGTGTTGGGGTCCCTCTTATGGAACATCGCGTTCGACCGGGTGCTGCGAACTCCACTCCCCCTCGGCTGCCACGTGATCTGTTAAGCAGACGACACGTTGGTGCCAGCCGAGGGGGAGGATTGGGTGGAGGCCCACCTCCGGGCGGAGGCAGCTTTGCACACGGTGGTGGGGACCATCAGTGACCTCGGGCTCAAAGTGGCCCCCCAAAAGACCCAGGCTATACTCTTTCATGGCCAGGTTAGGGGGGCCGCGAAGGGCCCGGGTCCTAGTGGACGGTGTCCGCGTCCGCGTCAAGCCCACGATGAAATATCTGGGCTTGACGTTGGACAGCCGGTGGGATTTTGGACCCCATTTTAGGCGCCTAACCCCCCGGGTCCGCAAAGTGAGAACAGCACTGGCCGGGCTTATGCAGACCCAAGGGGGGCCTGGATGGCGGGCACACCGCCTTTACGTGGGAGTCATACTCTCGGTCGCCCTATATGGGGCGTCTATATGGGCGCCCCGACTCCTGGCCACCCGTCGCAACCGTGACCTGCTCCGGCAGGCCACGCGACCGGCGCTGGTGAGGGCAATCCGGGGGTACGCTACGGTCTCCCACATGGCGGCGGCCACCCTGACCGACTCCCCTCCCCCCAGTGGAGCGCCTAGCATAGGACAGACACCTCCTCTATTGGCGGATAAAGGAGCTCTGCGAAAGGGGGGAAGGGCTATCGGCCAGGAACCTGAGGGCCCTGAAAAACCAGACCGGTGACCGGATCCTCGACAAGTGGTCGGCCGACCCGCAAGGATTCGGTCGCCAAACGGCCGAGGCTGTCCTCAATGTCTACCGGAAATGGTAGGCAGGCGGGGACGCGGACTCTCCTTCCACATGGTGCAGGTACTGACCGGACATGGTTGCTTCGGGAAGTACCTGCACCGAATTGGGAAGGAGAACACCGCCGAGTGCCATCACTGCCCGGAGCCGGAGGACTCGGCGCGGCACACGCACGTGGAATGTGAGGCGTGGAGCCAGTAGCGCCGAGTCCTGGCCCGGGCAGTGGGATGCAACGCGGACATCTCGCTCCCGCGCATGGTTCGAGCCATGTGCGGGAGCGAGGAAGTATGAGGGGGCGGCGGCCTCCTTCTGCAGCGACGTCATGTCCCAGAAGGAGGCCGCCGAGTGGGAGCGCAGGCCCGACCGCCATAGGCGACGGCGGGGTGGAAGGCGGCGCTCCCCGGGAGGTGACAGCGGCCCCTTCTGCGGATGGTCGCCACCTTGTCGTGGTGCAGAAGCTTGATGGCCACAATGATCCAAGGGGATGGACTCGACTTGGAATCTCAGGATTCCAAGTTCGAGGGTGAACCGAGAAGAGTGGCTACTAAGAGCGACCAATACATGCTTCGAGATGGGCAGCTGTCTCTTGAAGCATTAAGGGACTGCAGGACTGCTGTAGAGCGGCACGAAGGACCCTGCAGCGCGGGCGTTTGGGTTCGTTAGCCTTGCCTTTGGGAAGCAACCAAACAGGGAAAGGATATCCATAAAAACCCGTGGCGATGAGGGCCGGTAGCCTATTTCCTAGGCACCCAACGAGGGGACGGAAAACCCATTGTAAAAACCCGGGCATCGGACTCGTTGGTCTGGAAGGTTTCCAGACAACTCGACGAAGGGAAGGAAACCCACTGTATAAACCCGGGCTAGTGGGCTCGTCAGCCTTGAGCAACCTATTCCGGAGATTGGAAATTCCGTTATCAAACCCGGGCAAGGGCTCAAGAGCTTAACTTCGTGGGCAAGCAATCTATGTGAAGGGGGGAAGAACCCCAATACCAAACCCGGGCATCGGGCTCGTTAGTCTGGGAGGTTGCCAGACAATCCGACGAGGGGAAGGAAAACCCACTGTAAAAACCCGGGTTAGTGGGCTCGTTAGCCTAGGCAACCTATTCTGGAGATTGGCAACTCCGTTATCAAATCCGGGCGAGGGCTCGAGGGCTTGACTTCGTGGGCAAGCAACCTATTATTAGGGGAGGAAGAACCCCAATATCAAACCCGGGTGTGCAGCTCGTTAGCCTGAAGGCATCTGCACCGGAGAGAAAACTCCGCACAAACCGGGCATTCGGGCTCGTGAGTCTGGCGGTCCAGACATCCGAAACGGAGAGAAAGCTCCGAACCAAACCGGGCGTTCAGGCTCGTCAGTCTGGTAGTCCAGGCATCTGAACTAGAGAGAAGGAAGAACCCTGACTAATAAACCCGGGCGTGCGGCTCGTTAGCTTCAGGGCATCAGCACCGGAGAGAAACTCTGCACAAACCGGGCGTTCGGGCTCGTGAGTCTAGCGGTCCAGACATCTGAAACGGAGAGAAAACTCCGAACCAAACAGAGCGTTCAGGCTCGCGAGTCTGGCAGTCCAGGCACCTGATCTAGAGGGAAGGAAGAACCCTGACTAATAAACCCGGGCGATCGGGCCTGTTAGTCTATTTTTCCAAGACATCCGAACAAGGGGAAGGAAAACTCAGTGTAAAAACCGAGGGATGGAAAATCCACGAAAACCCGGGTATCAGACTCGTTAGTCTGGGAGGTTGCCAAACAACCCGACGAGGGGAAGGACACCCACTGTAAAAACCCGGGCTAGTGGGCTCGTTAGCTTTGCTCAACCTATTCCGGAGATTGGAAACTCCGATATCAAACCCGGACGACAGCTCGAGAGCTCGACTTCGTGGGCAAGTAATCTATTATTAGGAGAGGAAGAACCCCAATGCTAAATCTGGGTGATCGGGCTCGTTAGGCTGATGGTGCCAGCTAACCGAACCAGGGGAAAGAAACCCAATGTAAAAATCCGGGCGTGCGGACTCGTTAGCCTTCGGGCAACCGCAACAGAGAGCAAATCTGACAATAACCGGGTGTTCGGGCTCGTGAGCCTGGCAGTCCAGGCAGCCGATACTAGGGGAGGAAGAACTCCGAATAATAAAGCCGGGCGATTGGGCCTGTTAGTCTATCGAACAGACACCAAACGAGGGGAAGGGAAACCCAAAGTAAAAACCCGGGAGTTTGGGCTCGTTAGCAGCATGGCAACCAAACCGGAGAGAAAAACTCCGATTAAAACCGGTCGGGTGTTTGGACTCGTTAGTTCCGGGGCGGTTAGGACTCGCCAAGCCTCGGGGCGACCAAACCGGAGAGGCAACTTCGTGAACAAACCGGTCTGGTACTCGGACTCGTTAGACTGGTTACCCAGTCCACCGAGGAGGAAGGAAGAACCTCAAAGAACAAACCCGGGGAGGCGGCCTCGTTAGTCTAGTGAGACAGCCGAGCCTATGAAGTCCACAAGGCAGAGCTCATGTAGTCTAATTCCTCTACATGAGCGCTGCCGAATGGCAACACCCGGTGGAGCGCGTGGCGGACTCCGTGGATCCTGGTTCTGTCGACGGGAGGGGCCTTTTGGGTGCCGGGGGGCGGAGGATAGTCGGCAACGGTGGGCTAGTACTCACTGATCCGTTAGGCCGAAGTCCGCGGCGCCTGGGGGGCTCGCTCGGCAGCGGGAGCGGGTGTGCTCTCGTGGGACGGGACGGGCTCCTCCTGGGTGTAGGATGGCTAGCCATCCAGAATGAATGTGTGTGTGGGGGGGGTGGGGTCCGGAGGGGGCTGGGGACGCCGCTGATCCTCGATGGGTTGGGGCTGTGGCGGTGGTGGATGGGGCCACTTTCGTCACAGTGCCGGAGAGGATAAGCGCGACGAATGAACTAGCTTAGGTCGCCTCCGAAGGAGGGTTTTTCTGGGTGCCGGGTGGGCATTCCTTGAGGAAACTTGGGGGATGCACTCATCGGTGTCCCAGTCTCACCCTCATGGAAAAGGTGCTGGTCGGCTGTTACGGGCGTATGTGTCGTGGAGGTATGCCACCGTTAGAGACGGTGCTGCGGCGCCTGCCGCGTGGGCTGGTTGGGCGGGCGTCGGACTGCTTATCCTCCTGGGTCTGGCGGTCTGGTGCTTGGTTGTCCGGCCCGGGTGAAGTGGCAGCGTAGCATCGATGGCGGTGATGAAGCCTCTCGGATGTACTACTGCAGGACTGGGAGACTCCCGCAGCTGGTTGTCCCTGCTCCTTGACCGGACCTGTAAAGGGTGCATACGGACATACGATATTGCGACCGGAAGCAGTTTGTCTGGCGCATGCCGAAAGGCATGATAATTACGGTGCCGGGATTGCATACGGGATGGATGAGGTCATCACCCCCCATTCAGCGCGCGAATGGTACAACACCCGGTGTCCGGGAAATCTGGAGCACACAGTCGGGGGTTAACCGTCCGAAGGGGGTACCTTGGTGTTCGACGGCTGGAAATAGTCGGCAATGGGGAACCCGCAGGTGGCGGGCGACCTGATCCGTCAGGCAAAAGCCGCCGAGCATTGGGGCCCCTTTCGGAAGGGATGGCCGTCGATTGTGCCAGGTTGCTGGTCATTGGGTGGGGGAGGGGACCAAAAAGCGTTCCCTTTTTTCTCCCCCGTGGACGCCACCTTGCCATGGTGGGGGAGCTTGCGTGTCCCTATGATATACAGAGCTGTGCCGGCGGGGGTTTCGACCTCTGGCAGGTTCTATCATGCCGGAGTGGTCTGTACAGAGGGGCCAGACTAAGAGCATCCGTAACACTCCTGGATGGGCAGCTGCCTCCAGGTTTCAACCAGGGCCTGGAGGGTCTCATTCGTGGGGCCTAAAAGACCTTACAGCGCGGATAGAACGGGCTCGTGAGCCGGGTGAAGGCAACCGTTCTAGGGGAAGGAAAACTCTGATTGCAAACCCGTACTTGTCAGGATGTATAACCTGACAGAATTGCGAGGGGCCAGGGTGCTTCGGCACTCTGGTACAGAGGACTCAGGCAACCCCGGCAGACCCTAGCCTACTACACCGTAACTCTAGATCATGTCTCTGAGGCCGGGGGTCTTGCCTTAATTGGCCGGACGACGAGGCAGGTCCTCTATGAAACACCACGTAATCCTACGGTTGAGGCATGCCACGCTTAGCGGATGAATGGCAGGTGCGTGACCTATCGCTAGTGGTCCCTCACCTTGGGCACCTGGCGAACCCAAGGGACATGCTAGCCTTACCCCGGGTAATGCGGGGGCTCTATCCGTGTTCGACGACCCGTTCCCGCCGAACTCGTGGGACCAGAAATGAGATCTCCTAAGTTAAAAGAACCAAACTTCTCCGAATCTTCGGACTCAGAGTCCCGAAAAGGCGGGTGTAGCAACCCGCCTAAGGGCTCACACCTGCCTCGGCAGGTGATTTTTTGTCAGAGGAAGATAGAGGAGGAAGGATAGGCAGAGATCTGCCGGCGGGTGCCATGTCCCCTCCCCCCGGGGAGAGAGAGTGGATGGACCTCGGGGGAGTAGTCTCTGTGGGACCATCTAATGAGGGTAGTCCATCCCCCTCAACGACCACTAGCTATAGTGGTCGTGACTATCGTCCTCACCGGAGGATTGATAGGGTGAGCTCTCCGCGGAGAATCACGAGAGCGGCCACTCAACGAGGGACAGGCATGTCCCTGGGGTCCGGGGTCACTGCGGGCCAGGGGACGCCAGTACCAGGGGTCAACAAGCCCGGCCCCCGCTGCATGAAGGAGATGCAGAGGGAGTCTGCCCCCAGCAACAGCGATGGGGCACTTGGGGCCAACCGGGGAAAGAAGGATGCGGGGACAGGAAAGAGAGGGGAGTGGTCGGGAGCGAGGATCGCGAGGCCGGTCGTCGTCACCGACATACTCCTCTCAGAGGTCAAAATTTCAGGCCCCGGGAGCAGAGGGGAAGGCGCTGCTGCAACCTACTGGGGCGAACAGGGGGAACAGCAGTGTGGTCACGGGGACGAAGAGGAGGAGATCTTGCACCAGTGGAGGATCCACATCGGCGGTGGAGATTGTGGAGGGCCCAGCCCCGGCCCTTATACAAGCCGAGAAAAAAAGGGGAAGACGACCTACGATCGGTGAAGGGGTAGGGCTAAGGGAGAGGAGAGAGGGAGGCAAGGGAGAGAAAAGAAGAACTCCTCAAGAGGCTGGAGAAGGAGGCGTGGAGCCTACTGGATAGGGGGCTCTGCCATACTCTGGCGGACAAGCGCCCCGCTGAGGAGGTTTTCAGGGATAACTCCTCTCTGAATCTTCTCAGGGGGGCGGGTCCGGCGGAGCTGGCCGATGAGGTGGGTCGGGCCCTGGGAGCAGTCAAACTGGTGGCGACACATTCGAACACGCTCAAGGGGGCGTTCACCAGCTTGCTGAATCGGGCCGCTACCACCACTCAGGCAGCCATGACGACTCTGATAGCCAGAGCAGCAGCACAGGAGGTTGGAGGAGCGGAGAGGCCAGAGGTGATGAAGGAGATAGAGGAGCTGAGAGAGAGAATCAGGGAACTGCGGGCGGAAAATTTGAAGCTCCAGGAGGAGCACCAGACAAGCAGGGCCCAGGTGATCCCCACTCTTGTCCCCTCCTCCAGAGCCGACAAGAAGAAGGAGGACCTATGCGGAGGTTACGAGCGGGGAGGCGTCCACCTCAGCCGAAGAAGAAGGAAGAGAGGAGAGAAAGAGGAATAAAAAGAGGAAGAGGAGGAGAGTGGCGAGGACCAACTCCTCCTCTTCCTCCCATGGGGAGAGGTGAGGGATGGGGGTCCCTTCCGGGGATATATCCCGTCTATGACGATAGACTCCCGGGCGAGACTCCCTCTACGACATGGAGACCCGAGCCTGGGAGGGTGCAGGGAGACCTGGATGCCTCCATGGCGACCATGACCCGTGCATCCGGGGGCGGAGTGGGGCGGATCCATCAGAAGCCTCACCTCGTCTACGGGACGGGAGCTGGGTCGCGGCGGAGGTGGGGACCCCTGTATTAACCCAGGGTCTCAAAGGTAAGGAGAAGGAAGAGGACCGCGGGAGGAAAGAGGGCCAGGCCCAGGCCCAACAAGCTCCGGCGGACCGAGCGAGGAAGAGGGAAAGGGCCAAAGAGAAGAAGAAGAGGATGAAGGCGAGGGCGAGGTTCCAGAAGGAGAGGGAGAGGGAGCTAGCCCAAGAAGGAGGAAAGGGAATCCCAGCTAAAAAATTGGAGAGGCTGGGATACGAAGGAGGTTTGGGATGAGCGCTTCGGGTGGAAGAAAGAAAGGAAGAGGCCTGGTCCCGAGTCTTAGGCAGGAAGGAAAAGAAGAAGGAGAAGGAAGTGGCAGGAAAGAGTCCAGCTCCTCCACCCAACAATCAGGCGGGGGTGAAAAAAAGTAAGAAAGAGGCGAGAACGGGTCAGCCGAGGCCGCCGAAGAGCGCGGCCGTCGCCATTACCTGCTCCCCCGACAGATACCGGGAATTTATGGTAGAGGCCAGGCGCCGAATTAGACCAGCAGATCTAGGTGTTCAGGCGTCCCTGAGGATAACCCAGGCCCTGAACAAGGATATGCTGGTCGAGGTGCCTGGCCTCACTGCGGGGGCAGCCGCCGACCGGCTTGCGGAAGAGCTCCGCAAGCTGGTGGCGGAGAAAGGCCCCGGTATTCGTATCCGCAGGCCGGTCAAAATTGCAGCGTTGCGACTGACCGGTCTCGATGCGATGACTGGGGACAACGAGGTGGCGGCCGCGGTGGCCCTCGCCGGAGGATGCACGCCGGAGGAGGTTTCCTTCGGCAAGGTAAGCGTCTCCCGGTGGGGAACGGGCATTGTGGTGGCGTAATGTCCGCTGGCGGCTGCCGCGAAGGTAGCCGCCGCGGAGCAAGTCCTAGTTGGATGGACTCGCGCCGGGGTAGTGGCGCTGCCTGCTCGCGTAAAACTATGCTACCTGTGCTTAGAACCGGGGTATGTGTGCGAGCAGTGCGATAGCGCCACCGACCGCAACGGACTGTGTTATCGCTGCGGTAACCCCGGCCATCGCGCCACGGGATGCCGAGGGGCGGCTCGCTGCCCGGTCTGCGCCGAGGCGGGCAGGCCCTCCGATCATAAGATCGGAGGGCCTACCTGCAAACCTTCCTCTTCCAGGAAGAGGAAGGGGGTGAAGGCGCAAGAACAGGGGAAGGGAGTGCTTCCGACCGTGGTCGAGGGAGCCGAGGAGGGGGAGGCCCGACCCCCCCGGAGGATCCCGTGGACCGGACCCAGCAGCCGGAGGAGACCAGTCCGGCCCCCTCTGCAACGAGGGACCAGGAGGCTCCGGGAGGAGACTACGAAGAGAGGGACTCCTCTCTGGCATCATGGGGGCTCCCGAAGAGGATGTCAACACCCGTCCAAATGGAAACCGAGCCGCTGTCGCAAAGACAAAGGAGAGGGGACGCGCGGAGGAATATCAGCGGATCTTCAGAGGAAGACAAGACGACGAAGGTGAGGCGGGTGCAGTCCGCGGACTCTCCCCCAACCACCCTAGCAGAAGGGGAGACAGTGGGTGAAACACCCCTGTCTCCCCTCGTGGTCGTAGACGACTCCCCCTCATACCACCCAGAGGAAGGAGAAGTCCAGGTAGGGACACCCGAGAGGCAATCGCCCTCCGTACAAGAAGAGGTCATGACCACCAAGGTTGAAGCCCCCTCTTGGGAGACTGAGGAGGTCCAGCCGCCAATGGTCTCCCATGAGGGTGAAGGTAGACAGCCCGGAGGAGGCGTGTAAGGCCTTTTTTCTTTTTTTCTTTTTGATAACGCAGGAGAAACCCATCATGGGAACCCTCCGTCCCCTGGGAGGGGCAGAGGGTTATGTGAGACTCTTACTCACTAAAACTCCTGCGGAATGTCTACCAGTCGGACCGAAATGGGGGAGTTGGGGGAACTGCGCCAGCATTCCCTCCCCAACACCCCGGCCCCAGGGCTCTCACGGAGCCCCACGCCTAAATACCGCACCCGTGTGGATCCTCTCCTGAAAGAGGGTCCGGGTGCGGTGCCCCGATCGGCTTGCCGATCGGGTTGGCCTTCCGGTATTTTATAGGAGAGAGGGGACATCCACCCTCCCTCCCCTCCCCCTCCTCGTGAGTGTTTCCACTCCGGAAGGGGCGGGGGAGCGAGACCTTTCCCAGAAGGCCCCGCTTCCCCCTACTCTATCTAGACGCCCAGGGGAGGGCGAGGGGGGGTTTACACCCCTCCTCCCAACGATCCTCCCCCACGCGTCCGCATGCGGGCCCGAGGCGGCCGAAGAGGCGATCCTCGGTTGTCCGAAGATCGTTGCTCCTCCTCGGCCGGCGCCACCTCGGGCCTGCTCCCTAAACCTGGGGAGCCCCGTCCCCTCCGCCGTCTGCTGGGACGGTCGGAGGGGCGGCGCTTCCACTTGGCGGCCTCCTTTTGGGACATGATGTCCTTGCAGAAAGAGGCCGAGGCGTGTAAGACCTAGCCTTCACGCCACTCCGGGTACTACAGGCGAACCTCGGCCGCGGCGCCCGGGCCAAGGACCTGTGAGTACACAGAATCCGGGAACTGGGCGCCGGGCTGGGGGTGGCCACCGAGCCGAACTGTGTGCCGATCAGCAGCAAATACTCGTTCGGCAGCCCGGACGGCTCGGTGGCCATGGTGGCTAACCCTGCAGCGGGGACCCCTCCCTGTGTTTTAAGGGAAAAGGGGTCCTCGTACGTGGCGGTCGACTGTGGGTCCATAACTGTGGTGGTGGTATATCTCTCCCACGACAGAAACACAGTCGGACTTGGCCGCCCCGCCCGCAAAGGGATCCTAGACTAGGATCGGGGACTTGGTACGCAAGTGCCATCCCCGACCTGTCATGATTGGCGGGGACTTTAACGCCCATTCTGAGGAGTAGGGTTGCAGTCCCCGGCAGCGGGATCCCAGGGGTGAGATGGTCATCGGCTGAGCGGCGGGTTTGGGCCTTCTGTTGGTAAACAGAGGTTCCACCGGCACCTGCATAAGGCCGGGAGGAGGGTCATCGGTCATTGATTTGACCTGGGCCTCCCTCTCGGCTGCAAGGATGATCTCCGAATGGAGGGTGGAGGCGGAGGGCGAGACGTTATCTGACCATAGATATATAGTCTGGGCCCTTCGCCTCTCCAAACCGAAGGTGTCGGCTCGCCGCCCAGGGGAGAGGAACTTTCCTCTCCCCAAAAGACGGGCCCTTAGTCGACTCGACGTGGACAGGTTCCAGGCTGCTGTCCTTGTGGCCACCTGGCACATAGAGCCAGGTGAGTAGGACCCTGGCCCCCTGGAGGGGGCCAGGGAGATAACAGGGATAGTGGCGTCGGCGTGCGACGCTGCGATGCCCCGTTCCCACCCCCGTAGGCGCCGGGCAGCGTATTGGTGGTCGGAGGACATTGCGGTACTCCGCAGTGCCTCCGACCGCGCCAGAAGGGTATATACGCGTGCCCGGCGACAAGACGGGGATGCCACAAGGGCAAAAGAGGACTACCTTGCTGCCAGGATAATCCTCAAAAAAGCTATTAAAAAGGCCAAGCGGGAAGCCTGGGAGCAATTGGTGAGCTCCCTGGATGACGATCCGGGGGGGGCGCCCATACAAGAGGACGGTGGGGAAGATCCGTTCTTGGGCGCCCCCGCAGACGGAGACGTTAGACCCCCAGGCCCTTGACGGGCTCCTGGACGCCCTCTTTCCGAGGGCGGAAGGGGTCCCCCCAGTGATCCCTTCCCCAGAGATGGGGGAGGGAGACTGGGACGAGGACCTGGTGGTCACTCCAGAGGAGCTCGCCAAGGCCCGGAGGAAGTTCGGAGGTAAGGGCAAAGCCCCTGATTCCGATGCGATTCCGGACCGTGCCTGGGCTCTCGCATTGGCCGAAGGGGACCTGTCCGCAGCCACATGCAGGGTCATGACAGGATGCCTCAGAGAGGGGATCTTCCCCTCCCCAGAGTGGAGGAGGGCCAAATTGGCCCTCCTCCCGAAGGAGGGCAAGGAGCCCGGTAGTGCGTCAGCCTACAGGCCGATTTGCCTGCTGGACGAGGCGGGCAAGATGCTGGAGCGCATCGCGGACCGTCTCGTCCAGCACATGTCCTCGAGTGGGTTGGACCTCCACGACCGGCAATACGAGTTCAAGCCCGGACGATCCACGCTGGATGCAATCCAGTGGGTCTGGGACCTGACCCGAGCGGTCGTGGAGATAAGGGGCGGGGTGTTGTTGGCGGTGTCGCTAGACATATCCAACGCCTTCAACACCCTGCCCTGGCCGGAGATAGGACGGGCTCTCGAGCACTTCGAGGTGCCCGCCTATCTCCGGCGGATAATATCCGCCTCCTTCGGGGACAGAGACCTCGCCTTCACGAAGGAAGGCTGGCGCACCATGGAGCGCGGTGTCCCGCAGGGGTCGGTGCTCGGCCCCCTGCTATGGGACATCGACTTCGATCGGGTTCTTCGCACTCCGCTCCCCGACGGCTGCTATGCAGACAACACGTTAGTGGTGGCCGAAGGGAAGAACTGGGGGGAGGCCCGCTTCCGCGCGGAGGTGGCAGTGGCATCGGTGGTGGAAACCATCGGAGACCTGGGTCTCAAGGTGGCGCCCCAGAAGACTCAGGCTGTGTTCTTTCACGGCCGGCGTCGGGGGGCGCCGCCGGAGACCCGGGTCCTAGTCGATGGCATCCACGTCCGCGTTTGGCCGATGGAATATCTCGGCCTGACGTTGGACAGCCGATGGTCGTGTGGGCCTCATTTCAGGCAGCTGGCCCCCAGGGTGCGCAAGGCCAGACTGGCCGTGGCCAGGCTGATGCGCGCCCAAGGAGGCCCAGGATGACAGGCTCGCCGCCTGAATGTCGGTGCGGTTCTCTCGATCGCTCTGTACGGGGCGCCTATATGGGCCCCTCAGCTGCTGGCCACCACGGTGGCCAAGCGGCTAATGAGGCAGGCCCTTAGGCCCCTCATGATCAGGGCGATTCGGGGGTTCCGCACTGTGTCATACATGGCGGCAAACACCCTGGCCGGCTCCCCCCTGTGGAACTCCTAGCCGAGGAGAGGAGAATCCTCTACTGGCAGGTAAAGGAGCTCCGCGAGGAGGGAGAGCTGACGGCCAGGGGCCTGAAAGCCCTAACGACCCAGGCCAGAGACTGGACCCTGGAGCGGTGGGAAGGCTTGTTAGCTGACCCCCGAGGGTCCGGTCTCGCAACGGCCGAGGCTGTCCGCCCCTGTCTGTCGGAAATGACAGACAGGAAGGTGCGTGGAATGTCCTTCCACCTGGTGCAGGTATTGATCGGGCATGGATGCTTCGGGAGATACCTGCACCGGATAAGGAAGGAGCCCACCGCTCGGTACCACCACTGCCCCGAGCAAGAGGACACGCGGTATACCCTGGCTGCCTGCGCTGCATGGGATGAGCAGCGCCGGGTCCTGCTCGGGGCGGTGGATTGCCGAAACGGGGAGCTCTCGTTCCCGCACCTAGTGCGAGCTATGTGCGGGAGCGAGAGAGCGTGGGACATGGCGGCCTCCTTCTGCAAGGAGGTAATCTCCCAGAAGGAGGCCGCCGAATGGAGGCGCCGGCCTGGCAAACGCCGTCGCAGAGGACGGCGGGGCCGGCGCTCCCCCGGGGGAGGGGGAGTCGGAAGCGGCCCCGAGGTGGCATCAGACGAGGAGAGGGCGCCGGCCTACACGGGCCGGCGCCTCCCTCGGCCACCTCGGGTCAGGCTCCGTCATTCAGAGGGGAGCGGGGAGAGCAACTCCCGCTCCTCTGAATGATTGGATAGGGGGGAAAGGGGGAGGTGGGGAACTCGATTGGGATCGGGCCCACCTCCCCAAAATCCCTCCCTCTCCCTTAAGGAAGAGGGGGGGATAAGGAGGAAGGGTGAATGTCCCCTTTCTCCAAGGTGACACCAGAAGGCGGGGATACCCGCCGGGGACCGCACCTCTCCCACTAATTCCCCGAAAGGGAAAGGGGGGGTGCGGTACAAGAAGGCGAGGGGCTCTTCGTTGTAAAGGCTTGGGGCCGGGGGGTTGGGGAGGGAATGCGGGAGCAATTCCCCTAACTCCCCTCCTCACGGTCCGACAGGTAGACATCCCGCAGGGGTTTTAGTCGGTAGGAGTCCGACATAACCCCTCCCAGGGGTGGGGGTATCCGTAATGGATTTCCCCTGCGTGAACAAAAAAAAGAAGGGCCCGTCGAGTTTTTGATCTCGATGTTAAGTTTTTCCTCAGTATCTTATCTACATATTTCACCGTTTAATAAATATATTATAAATATATAATAAATTACGGTATACTTCGTAAAAATATACTATGTAGCATATATCGTTTAGAAACGTTTGCGAGACTTTGGTAATAAACAAAATTATGTACTTGTTAATTATGTATTTGGTTAATTATATTGATCGCATTTTTTTAACAAAATTAATAAACATTACCGTTTTTTTAAATCCACATATGCAATTTATTTTGGTACTTTTTGTTGGAATATGTACAGGAAATGAGTGGATGACTGCGATGATTCCAAGCTGCAGATGCATATATCCCAAGATTTAAAGTCATTGATATCCTGTTTGATATTTTTTGGTTTGGTTCTTTTCATATTACTTGGCGTTTTCTTTCTTTTGTAAAAACTTTTTGTTATGATTTCACAGCTATTTGTAAAAATTATTTATGTACAAATCTTATTATATTACTCTTTTTCAGCAAAGAAAATTTATGCATTTTTGAAATTTTAGAGATTGTTTGTAATTTTTTAACAACAAATGAAGCGGAAAATCGAAAATACATGTTTCTTTAGTGGTTTTCCCGTAGAATCGATTGGCGTGGTTAGTTTTTCGAAAAAGTTATTTTTTCTTAATTTGTTTTTAACAATTTGTTACAAAAAAATTTTTTTCAACCAATTTCAAGCATCAATAATCATTGGTAGGACCCATGCCAGAAAGCCAATAGTTACTTTTTTCATATCTGTACTGGTTTAAGTACGGGCCTTAATTAGTTAATAACAGAAATGTTAAGAGTAGTACGCGCATAGATGATTGGAGAAGCATTGCAGCCGCTTGCGTCATAACGTAGCCCAGTCGATCTAGCAAGGGATGTCGCGCGGCGAAGGGAAGAACAACGTACCGCTATTGGTGTTTTATCTCGCCGCATCTACATCTCGCCGCACGTCACCAACAGTTGCTGGGAGGACTAGGCCGCGCTGTAACCCAAGAGGCTACGACGCTCCTCCAATCATTCACTTCGGCCCGTGCTTACTCAGCCAGAACAAAAAATCATTATGACATCAAAATGATGTCAAAATGATGAAGATCATGATCGTGATCAGTCGTGATCAGTTTTTGATCACGATTCGGTTATTTTCTCGTCATTTTGATATTATGATTTTCTGTTCTGTTAGGATATTGGTCACATTTTTGTAAATAATAACTCAATAAATATTGCAAATCATGCAAAATGGTATGGGACTTTTATGTTTGTCTTAATCCGCTCTACGTCTCCACAAGCTCTTCGACATTTATTGTAAGACACTCTGTTTACACTCGGAACCAGACGTGTATATTTGCCTTCTTTATGTTTAGAATAATTTTTTTATTGGTTTTGTCACTGCGCAAAAGTTTTAAACATCCCATTGAATATATTTAAACGATCAGTGGCGTTGGGGAATTCATTTTATCATACGCCTGGAACGCCAAAGAGAGCAAGGGAAAGAAGGAGAGAGGAAGGGAGAGAGAGAAAGAGAGTACACTCAGGACCAGGAATGCCCTAACATTATAACAATACTTACATTTACGATTTTCGACCTTGTACTTATATGGATAAAGCTGAAAATCGTACAAATAGTCCCAATTATAATATTAAGGCATTCCTGGTCCCGAGTATACATTGTTGTCGACCGACAACTATTGCACAGTGGATCGATCGCACAGAATTGTCAGACACGAGGTACAAATCATTTATTTTTAAGAAATATTAGTTAGATCTAACAATAATAGAATCCAATTAAATTATAATGGCGTAATTATTTATTATTTATCTGTTTAAAGTAAGGTGAGCTTATTGTGGATGTAGATATCTATATTCAAAAGTGGAATATCGTGGGTACAAAGAATATTAAATGAAGTTATGTGTTTGTCAACTTTTTTTGTCGTAATGCTTGATTAATTTTTTGTTGAAATGAACATTTCATATGTAATAAAGCAATTAGTATAAAAGTGAACAATTAGTACAAAAGCTATTGACATTTGAAAGAATGATTGTATATGAAACACATATATTTGTAACTGACAATTAATACTTATAAAATCTTATTTTTGTAATAAATAAAAATGCTTTCACGCAAAAATGCGTTAACAGACTTTTTTATATAGTACATTACTTAACAAATATTTTTATTATTTCATTCTTTACAGCTGCGACCATCTGTGACATGGAAATATAAATCGATTTATATAATAGGAAGAAGTTTCTCATCTTCAAACGCTCGATAAATAGACTTTTTGTGGAATTTTTCTACATGAAGTGTGCAATGTATCGACCTGCAATTCGACTCATTTATCATACATAAGTACTAAGAAATATTAAACTATAATGGCTGTTCAGGCATCGTTTCAACCTTTGCGAAATCATGTTAAGGAAAACGTGATTTACACGAAATATCGTTTGAAGTTTAATGTACGAAATGTCCAAACAGCAATTTTTGTTAATATTTCTTTGTACTTATGTACAATGAAGGAGTCAAATTGGAAATCGGTACGTTGGAAATTTTTAGACAGTTTATACAGAAAGAATTGAAGAATGTTGGTTGTTTTTAAGGCGTTTGAAGATGAAAAGAAGATGATTAATCCTTCATATTATAAAAATCGATTTCTTTCTAAGTCAATGATGGGAATTCGGTGACGGGTTTGCCTGAAAATTTCCCTCACGTACGCATAACAGCCAGCTCGGTCTATCCGTGTGAACTATGCAATCCTTGAAATTATTATCAATAATATTTTATTATTAATAATACTATTATTTGTAATATATATTATTGTACTATTATTATTTATAATTTATTTTATAATGTACAATAATGTTACAAATCATACTAATTTTTACAAATTTTATTTAAATTTAAATAGAATTTATAAAAATTTGTATTATTTAGTATTTATATTATTTAGATTTAAATAGAATTAGTAAAAATTTGTATTCGTATTATTTATAATAGTATTAATGATATTCGGCGCGCCGAATAGGAAAAATTTATCAATATCGTCATAAAAAAGAGAAGAGAGAGAGAGAGAGAGAGAGAGAGAGAGAGAGAGAGAGAGTCGCGCCCACAAATCAGATTATAGGCGAGGAAGAATTTGCGTCGCTCGCATCGTAAAGTGAGAACGAGAGCGAGAAGGAGGGAATGATATTCTCTCTGTCGCTCGGCGCGCTGACAATCGCGGATCGTGTGGCTGACACGACATACACACAGGCCGAGTCAGCTGTGTGTGCGTGCATGGGATGGGAGAAATTCTCTGAAGCACCTTACCAAATTCGCATCACTGTTTCAAGTCACAGCTGTAAACATGTGACGGTGAGCATGTATAATGATAAATTTCCACATTAACAGAATAATTGTTTACTTCTTACTGCGCTTCGTAATAACAGTAAGAATGAGCTCATTATGAGACACAAGACAACATCGAGCAATGAGCGACGTATGACACATGGCATATCGTCGAAAAAATATTGTTCTTTCATCCTTTCGACGGAAGGAAATTATGTGCTATCATTTCCACACCACACCTTGCAGTAGATAGCATGGTGCGTTTTTTTATAGTGGTTTCCCCAATAGGCCTAATCCACTGTTATCACTGAATGCAATAAAATATCTTGTCCGAATCAGTATCAGGGACTGCGTACCACGAGAGATCATATATATATTTCGGAAGATTCACGCTAAACTAGACGTTTCCATTAAACATTCTCAGAGCTGTTCTGTTCAATGCAACATACAATGTATACTAACCTGTCTATATAATGAATCCTTTTCAGAGACAGTACCTTTGCAAATTTATATATATAAGGATATAATGTTTACATTATTATATTTTCTTTTCGTATTTTGTCGTTTACTTGTTGTACACAGAACGCAGAGGCAAGGAATAAAACTATTTTTAGAAATAATAAAATATAATAGTTGGCATTGATAAGCATGTAGTACAGATCGCAATCATAGTTGAAATATTGCATAAATCAAAGACTAGCAGGTTTCATCACGGGGAAATGTACATAATGTACATTTCCTATAGATAATTGAAAAAATAAATTTTATTTTCGACGTTCTTTTTTACTTTAATATTTAAATACCAGAACGTCTTATTGTTTTGTAAGTGATTGTCATTTACACTTTCATTTATTATTATAATTTCATGTATCACAGTATTCCTTCGGATGTAATTATAAATGTATTATTATACAATACCGTATGCCAACATTTATTATGTTTAACGTACTTCCTGTAATTCTCAGTACCGTTTGTATTCTATATTACATCATTTGTAATAAGAAAATGCATGATTCCATAATTTCGTAACATGACCGATTTTAATATTTTTATTTGTTCCGTGATAGAACCCACTAGTCTATACGATTTATGCAATATTTTCAATTATGATTGCGATCTTGTACGATATTAAAAGAATCATGCTTATTTTTTTATTACTCGAAAGTAATATTCGCTGGAAAATAACATCATTTACAATTTCATGACGTAATTATGCAGCAAATATTTATTTTCACAATGATGAAATTAAGAGAATACAAACATAAACTGTAAGGAAACTTAATATGATTGTATATTTAATTATTATTCGACATTCTCTGTGTTCCATGTTCTTTTATTTCTTTCCCTCTTTTCCTAAGACAGCAACAAATATTTTGAAATCATTTCACAAATGTCAAGGATGTTTTTAAGTATTTTATATTTCAAAACATAAGAGCCATTCTAAGAATGTTTTATGGAATCTGGGATTCTCATAAATTGCACAGTTTATATTCGTATTTGTATTTTAATTATTACATCGCATGTTTGTCGTTTTTCAGCTCACAATTAGTTCTGTCCTTTTCTCACATATTTTTCCCTTGTCTTATTTGTTTCGTACATTATTTTTCATCGGTTTTATGTCAGATGGTACTCAAGATTATATCTTAGGTGTTTCAATTGTTAACATTTCAAATATTTGAAAAGTTTTTAACTTTTCTATAGGGTGCACAGAATTTTCTCTCAGCACGATTATTATATCTAGTACGAGAATATAATTTTACTTTTATTAAATATTGTAAAGCTTGCAACCGATGATTATAACACGTATCATTTTTGTCTAGCCATCCAAAATGTGTTTCGTTGATTACTTTAATACACTCATTTGTTATTTTGTCTAAAATGTTTGTAGACGCCCAATAATGCCGCCACACACGATTAAATATTATTAACTGTGTTTTTACCACTTTAACAAAATAAGTTGTTGGTCGTATTAATTTCGTCACTGTAGGAGCATCTTCGTCTTTGTTTGAATATTCTCAAAATTCTATATATTTCTCATTACTTGTCACGTCATCCATTGGTGTTTTCATCATAATATTACGGCAGTTTTCGCAATTAGTTTTTGCAAAACTTTGGCGCGCAACGTATCCAGCAAAAAATGCAATAGCATTTTCATCATAAGTACTTAGCGTATGAAGGTCAGTAACATCTTCAAGTTCATCGCATTCTTCGATAATTTCAATATTTTGCATATGCAATTCGTTCTCATGTTCAACATCAAATTATATAGTGCTGTTATTAGTGCTCAAGTAATTCTCCATTGTTTTAACAATTTTACTCGGTGGATTTATAAAGGATTCTGATTCTGGACATTGAACATTGGCTTTATCGCTTGTTTGAATATATCCTGTTGATAATATATGTCTGAAAGAAAGTCGAACCATTCTTGCAGTTGGATTTGGATTAAATCCTCCACGTTGTCTTAGTTTTGAGTTTTGGAACATAAATGTTCCACTGAGTCTTGATTACATAATCCTGTGGCAAGTTCAAATTATTTATATTGTTGTGCAAGTAGTTTATATACTTCTACAATAGCCTGCACGGTCAATGTAAAGCCTTTTAGAAAAGGAATTTTTGTTATTCTTTCTGCTGATGTTGACCGCCTTGAGCACCATGCAATAAATTCTGTTAGGAGAACTTCAATGTCAGGATTTTTGAAGGACAACGGTCGTTTTCCACCAAATTTCACATTTAAACTGTAAGAATTGCAAGCATCAATAACTTTATTCATATTCTCAGTAAAATTAGCTGTCGCTTCCCACGTACTTGATTCCAACAATTTGCTATGACCGGCTGTTCTGATTGCAGCTGTAAACGTATTACTAAATAACTGGAAAGCTCTTTTAACATTCATCGCTTCGAAACTGTTAGGATGAATGTGCGCTTCCGTGATGTGCGATAATAAATTGGAACCTCCTTGAGTGGTGTTATCAATGGACCATGTTGTTTCTAAATCGTCATACGATGTTATTACTTTTCCATCGCAATACAAATTTGTATGTTTTCTTAACAAACTGGCCAATCTTTTCACTAAATGTGGAAAATCATATGACGCGTAATATTTCTTTCCATTATGTATAAAAAATGGCTTATCAGAGTGCACGCCAAGTTTAGTATAAGCACTCTTATTTGATGTACCTTGGTCGCATGTTACGAGTTGTACATCAGCCCCTGTTTTAAGTAACATATCCAAACAAGTTTGAAGTAAAATTATTATATCCTCGGCTTTCATATATTTTCCTGGCAGAAAATATGCTAGAGGTTGACGCCATGGATGACGTGCGTTAATACTATCTAAACAAAATACAAAAACGCATTTAGCTCTTTCATTTTTTCTTCCTAACGGTCCAAGATTAACAAGTCCTTCTATTTCATCTAACTTTACTGAATATTCTTCATATTATTTAATATACATTTCGTCCCATTTCAGAGCACATACTCTTTCATCTGCAGGTAAATTTGAAATTTTTTCTTGCAATTTACGAAATATAAAATCACAAAACCCAGGCATCATATCATATTCTTCGTGCCATCGTATAATTGTACGTTCTGAAGGAAAATTGCATCCAGTTTTTCTTAAACGACGCAATGCGGCAGCTGAATAATAATAAAGTTGTTTGGAAATATTTTTTTCTTCTTCAGTATACGGTGCATGTGGTGTATGCAGTTGCAAATTTACTAATGCTTGCGCCACAGGATGCATTTTATTCTCACTCATAATATTCTGTATAATTTTCTTTTTCATCTTTTTATTCTGTTTATTTTTACATTTTTCAGGTATTCGTCGAAGACATCGTTGCAAACGTAATTTTAAACATTTTATACTTCGATGCAGACGGATATTTTCTCTTTTTAACGAAATAATAATTTTTTGATATTTCTTTGCATCGTTGTTTATTTTTTCTTCAATCTTATTATCGGTTGCATAGTGCGAAGTATTCCCTGATATCGATGGATCTAGATGCATCCATTCCATAACATTTTCTTCTTCCATTGAATTTTCAAGATGTAATTTTGCAGGCTGATAAGTTCGTTGTAGCGGGCATAACAGTAATTGTTCTTCAATATTTTCATTATTTTCTGACAAAGCTGCCGCTGTTGCGTGATATTCATTACTATCTTTTATTTTATTAATGTTTAATGTTCCTCGTGTTTCAATGACTTGCATCATTTGTACGTTCTGTGGTCTTGTGGTTGCATTATTTTCTTTTACTTCATTATATCGTAATGGTATTGCGTCGCGTTTCAAAACTTTTTTACCTGTATCTACCTTGAAACTATTTGGATCAAAGTGATCTGCACACAAGCCGGCACGACGAATGGAATTTGCAGCCAACTTTTCCAATGCAGTATTTCCTGAAACAGAATTGAAATCCGAGATAAATTAATTATTAATACTGTTTACCATTGAGAAGCATAGAAATTATAATGTGTAATATATTGATGTAACATTAATGTAACGCATTTTTAGGAAGTAATGCAGATCATCTGGCACAACTTATGCTAATGGTCGTATGAAAGTAACAATAATGAAATACAACATGCTGGTGTATAGGTAGAACATATCAACTTGAGCAGGAAAGTCCTGCACTATTTTATGACTTAAACAATCATCACATACAGTTATCACACGCACAGTTATCGCATGCACGCACGCACGCACGCACGCACGCACAAAAGGAATTAATTTACAATACTTGCAAAATCCGCTGAAAGCGATAGTATGTGTTCTATTGGTCTAATAAAAATGGCTCGAATTTGTTACTGATCTGTTGGCAATAATTACTTGTGCATAACAGTATAAAGCAATCCAAGTTCTTCATTTTTATAATCGTCGTAATAATATTATATCTGAAGTAGTTAATGAAAAACTTACCGCTATGACGTATCCATAATCTGCATCTTGCATCGGTACTTTTAAGAAATCTAAATAAATGTGTTCCCGTCGAAATTCTTCCATTACCACAATTTTTATACGCGCATTTGTCGTAAACACTTTCAGCATGGTATCGCTCTATCATATTTGACTATATATATAATATATGTAAAGAAAAAAAATCACAAAATTT
This sequence comes from Harpegnathos saltator, assembly GCF_003227715.2. Lineage (NCBI taxonomy): Eukaryota > Metazoa > Arthropoda > Insecta > Hymenoptera > Formicidae > Harpegnathos > Harpegnathos saltator. The sequence continues at coordinate 76,029 of NW_020230630.1, forward strand.
ACAAACTAAAAAACCTAAAAGTAAGGAACCGAACAAGTTAAAAAAAATATATAATATGAAATAATAAAATACAAATACTTTGTCACACAAATCAAAGCGCGGTGCGAACGATTTGGAAATATCCCGAACTTAAATTGTCGCACACGAATGTCTCAATAGACTGACAGTCTACGGAATAATTTGCCGCCTTATCGTCTGCCTCAAAGAGTGACATCGCTTTCTAAGAACTTCCGTAAACATGCGCGAGAAACAAATGCAACGCAACATCAGGAACGTGGGACAAATAAAGCCAGACGTTCTCGCTTTGAGATAAAGATCGCTGCTGACTCTTTTCGTGCTTACCGCACGATTGGTAAAATAATGGTAAAACAACAACGATGTGACAACAAACGTCGGTTGCATGAATATATATTCACATATCATACGGCCTAGACAAATGGACTTAATCGTACGGAGGAAGACAGAACACTAGAAAAAAAACATTTCGAGCAGTATTAGGTTTCGAATCCGCATCAGGCAAGAAGGAGCGCGTCTTTCTTCCATCCCAACACCTTACAACCGCGCTTAATGTAACACTTCGTCAATAACTATTTTAGAACTAGTATTTTAAGGTCAAAATGTTCTTAAGTTATTCCGTAGTATTTTAATAATAATTAATTAAACCATTCTTTTTATTAACTTTTAATTTGTGACAACATACTTTTTAACACGGCTTAAAACGAAAATTAACTTAAAGAAAAGCTGAAAAAAGTGAATTAATCAAATTTTCTTCAACGAAAAGATTAAGATATTTATATCCTTCATAAACCGGAAAAATGTAAGACAGATGGGAGTATTCGCTTTGGAAAAGATAAAAAAGGATACATATTTTTAACTATTGTATATATATATATTTCTAAATAATATTATATATGTTTATGTATAAAATTCCATCTATTACACATGTTTTATTGTAAAAAATAAATTACATTTACATGTATAACATAATATATACATATTGCAGTAAAATTAATAATACAGCAGTTTTTCTAAATAGGTAAGTGCTTACTATGGCGATGATAATAAATCTGTGATTATATTCACAGTACATTATTGTATTAAAATGCACCAATTTTCCTTTGACAAATTTTGGATAATCGATTACATAACTGACGTTAATTAACACATGATAATTATTCTTAAACTAATTTTATCGAAATTAGATAAGCAATGTTTACATGAGTTCTTTTATGAGAAAACAAAGTAATGGGTAGCAAGTCTGTTACTCGTATTTTACTGATGACATTTTGTTTTGTTATGCTATTAATTATTTGTTATTTTCTATTATATACAATATTGAAATACGTGTAATTATCAACAATTTATACATAAGTGCATGTATGTATTTATATACATTTATACAATTTGTGAAAAGTGGACATTCATTAGCTTTTGTTACATTATTATCTGAAATCCAAAGTTTCACAATCCTTTTCTTCCCAAATTACGCACAATACAACGTTAGGAACGCGGGACGAATGAGGGGGGATGTTCTCTCTTTGCGATAAGATTATCGCTAACTCTTTTCGTGCCTACCAGATAAATTTAACGATGGTGAAACAAGGATAGACAGAGTGATTATGTGTTTTTCTTTCATCCGTTGATGAAAAATCATTGAACCTGAAAAATCGTAGACATAGCACATGATCTGACGAGTCGTGGACATTGGCATCGTAGTTCATGTGCACGGTTGTACAGAGAGCGCTTTGTACTAAGGTTGGCTAAAAGCAGCCCATGACCTTTCTTCTTCTCTCTGATTCGTGTCACGCGAATAGACATAGACCTTATATATATGGACTGGCAATTGACAATAGTTTCTGTTGAGAAGTGATGTCCGGAGGAGGTTAGACAGAGAAACTTACTTTTCGGGACTTCTCTGTCGTTTCGTCTCCGGAAATATGCTTTGCGCATGCGTGACTGCTATATAGGTTAGAGTGAGATAAATATATTTTTTATTTCACTCTAACTTATTACACATTTAACACGTAGCCCAGCAATCGCTACAAATGCTTCGAAGCGTTTTTACTTCCTTCTCTCTCTCTTCACTCGAATCCGGAAAGTAGAAAAAGAAGGAGAAACGCTTCGAGGCATTTGTAGCGGGGGCTAGACCGCACCCATTGTCGTGTCTCTTGATGTTACATTTACTATTTCTAGATGTTAGCATATGAAACATTGTTTATATATTTTTGTATAGAATCGAAAGATACTTAATAATAGAATTAATATCATTGAAATAAATCATTCAGAGGGTTTCACGAAGGGAAATAAAAATACGATACACAAAATTATATTCAGTATCTTTATTCATGCTGAAATAAAATTAATTTTGTTAATTTCTGTCTTTTCTTTTTTTTTTGTCATATTTATTGTCATTCATTTTTGTCATTTTTCCTAGATGATGGCATCGTATGTTTACATAACATTCTATAATACTTACAATTAATTGCTTTTTATGATTATTGAATGGTTCCTGAGATAGAATATGATCACTCATATCTAAAAAGACACAAGGTAATACATATTGTACAACACGGTTTATAATTACAGGTTTTACATTTATTTTAAAAATATCACTTTGATATTGTCTAATAATTCTTTCTACCCATGTACAAACATAAAAAATGTCTTTTGATGGTTTTCCTTCTAACGTGGATGTATTTGTTGTCTTACATACAGATAAAGTTGAATCATCAGCTCTATAACAAACGAATTACAAAATACATGTAAATTTTCCATTAATCATCAATAATTAAACGTTAAAAAATAATTAACATTTTCTTAAAAGCAAAAATATCATACCTTGGTGATGTAAATTCCATTTCTTCTTTTTCATTATGAATAGGTTGAATTATATTTGCTGCGTCTGACGTTGATGAAAAAAACGAGACTGGTAAAATAATTGAAGCAGACAAAGACTGTTTTCTTATTCTAAAAAAATGAAAAACAAAATTTATATTATTAATCAAATCAAAATATCTTAAAAATAGTTTCTTAGAACGCATTAATAAGATGTGAAAAATAACTCCAATGCAACACATAAAATTGCAAGTTAAATATTTTTCCTTTGGGTATATTTTATATTTTACTTATATATATATATATATTTATATATATATTACCTTTTTAAATATGTTTTATTTTCTCCAAAAAATAATAATGGAACTGCATCGTTCTTCAATAATCTACGTCCTTCATTCCATGCTTTAAATTGTAAAGAACTGAAGTGACGTGAACAAATCTTACTTTTTTCCTTTATTGTACTTAAATTGCATGCTTCCATCCATAACTTTTTATATTTTTCATTTGTTGGGAAACTAAAATTGTTAATGTTTAGTTAATATAATTTAGTTAATAATAATATAGAGTATCTTACAACATCGACCCGTTAGAGGCATAAAACAAAGGTTGTTGAATGAGCGTCGAGGCGATTATGCGGAAGCTTCATCTCGATAGGAAGCATGGAATCTACATGGATTCACGTGGAGTCCATGTCGAATCTATGCTTCAATCTGTACTTCACATGAATTCGACGTGGATTCCATTCCTATCGAGATGATAGCTGACTTTTTCTTTACTTCTATGTCATTGTATAACTAAAATTTGCTTAATACTTACGAATGAAAAGAAACACTATTTTTCGTATAATACTTCACACCGCAATGGACACATGTTTCAACCATGGTGAAGTTTTCTTCTTTTTAAGATCTTTTTAAAAGATCAGATCATTTATCCCATCAAACGCTATTCAATATCTGGCACAACACAGATACCTACATCGCCATGTTTGCAGAAACTATATCATGTTGCGTACAACCAATCAGAATAGTCTATTTAATCCACGCATGCGCAAAACATATTTCCGGAGATGAAAAGACAGAGAAGTCCCGAAAAGTACGTTTCTCTGTCTAACCTCCTCCGGACACGATCTGCGATGTGTGACCATATACATAAGGTCTATGCGAATAGACATAGCCAGTTGTATGTGCGTGCGTGGTGGGGGAAATCAGAAAAGAGTCATGGACATTGGCATCGTAGTTCATGTGCACGGTTGTGCAGAGGGCGCCTCACACTGGGTACGGCTAGAGTCCCTATAGTAAGAGTCTGGCCAATGTGGTCCAATTTTTGATTGGCTGGATACGAAATGGCGCCACCAATTAGTGATAGCAAAGTATGCGGGATATTTGAATAGCAGTAATAGGAAAAGGAAAATTAAAATACATTTTTGCAATTTTTTTATTATTAAATTTTGATATTACGTAAAGTAAAAAAATATTACATATGTAATAACATGATTATTAAATTTTATCTAATAACGGAATGCATAGTTTTACTATTAAAAACAGGTTTTTCTAATTTTCCAGTGTGACAACTTTTTCTTATTTTAAAATTAATGAAACGAATTTTAATTTTGTGAGATAAATTGTGACATGTTTTTAATGCAGTACATTCAATATCTTTCATTTTTTCAATAAGGAAATTAACAATGTTATAATTGCTTTGCTTAATATAACGCAAATAATGTACAATTACATAATTCATTTCTAAGAAATAATTAAACGTCGTATCGTTAACAAAAAATAATGTTTTTACGCGATAACATTTTAATAACAATATTTATTAATAATAATTTAATTATTTTCATCGTTGTTTTTATTATATTTTAACTTCTTTATTTTTCCATCGAAAGATTCCGACATTACTTTTGTATGAGGAAAACTTGTTGGCACTGCTTGTGCTTTTAATTTTTTGGAACCATCCTGTCGCGGTTTTTGCCACATTTCTTTAGTAAAATGAATCTACAAACACAATTAGATGAGAAACATGTTTTGTTTATTATTTGATATAATTACATGCTACCTCACAAATTGCTGAATATTGTTTCGGTTTCCAGTATTCTCTTCCAATTTGTTTCAACCATATAATTTTTTGTTTTTTACTTATTGGAAAATGTTTAATATAGAAGCCATTTTCGCTTCTACTTCTGCATCCCGGTATGCAACAACTAGTCATTTTTAAAATATTTTTATAAATATTTTTATATATAGTCCTCTTATTGTGTTGAAAGTTTTTTCCAAGATGAAATGATGTTATGTTATCACTAGCATGTGCACGCGTAAAAACCGAGATTACAGTAGGTGCAGTACAAGTGTAGTAGCCATTTTGTATCCAACTAAAACATTGGCCAGACCAGAGAGAAGCCTGAGAGCAGGCACGGCTGCATTTACAGCGTTATGGAAAAGTTGGCTGATTCGCAGCGCCAACGCGGGTCCATTTTTCATGGACATGAACTACTAAGCCAATGTCCACGATTTGTTGGTACTATTCCGTGCTATGTCCATAATTATTTGGTTCTGTTCTGTGCTATGTTCATGAGCGAGCTAGATTAGTTAGATAAAAACGAAGAATCGGTCTTTGTCTCACCACCAGCGAATAGACAATCGCGACGAAGCGAGCCAGTACCGCGATTCTGTAACTCGTTATTGGAGTTAACGACACTTTCGTTATCGTTGCGCAGCTTTTGTATACCGTAGAAAAGCTGCGCAACAATAACGAAACTGTCGTTAACTCCAATAACGAATTACAGAATCGCATCACAGCAGTGATGTTATCGTAAGGCAGACGTCGCGGTCTCCCCTTTCACCCCCTTATTTTCCTTTCCACATTGTTTTATATTCATAATTCGGGAAGAAAATAATTTCCAGAGTTCGGACGATTTCTAGCAATGACGCGACAGAGATAATACGCGGCCACATTAATTTGTCATGACTTTTATATTACTTATAATTACATAAACGCCCATATATGCAAATTATAGATAATTATTGCGCGTATGTTTTAATATTGTACAATATGGTATATAATAACAACTTCATTTCTTGCAGTAATTATTTTAAGATCTTCGTTGAGGTCGCGAATTAATTTTTTTCTTCATCAATCAGTTTCCTGCAAAAATTAAGATTTTTTAAATAAAATATAAAATGTTTCTCTTCTCTTATCTCCGAAGAGTTAATTAAAAAATATGTACTCCACAGAGTCAACTAACAAATGTGTAGTCAGAAGAGTCCATTTAAAAGTATACTCCGAAAAGTCAATTTAATAGCGTATTCCGAAGAGTCAATTTTAAAGCGTGCTCTGAAAAATCAAATTAATATTGTAATCCGAAAAGTCAATTTATAATAGAATATTTACTTCAATGATTCAGCTAAAGAAAAAAACATTTATTTATTATTATATTCAGAGAATAATATTTAATTTATTATTTATACTTATCTTACTTATGCTTACCCTACATATGCTTCTTTGAATGAAAAATTTAATTTGTTGACTGATTCAGATTCAGATTTGTTAAAATATCTCTTATGCGCAACTCTTGAACAGGTAGGTAGTAAAATAATTTTTTTTCTTTACGAATTTTATAAACTTTTCACGAACATAAAAATTGAAAGATTCTCAGAGGACAAATAACTTTTCTTGAACATTTAAACCAAAGGAAAATCTTTTCCCATTAATTAAGAATGAATAATCAATATCTCACACGAGAGGAATCTTCATCCTTGAAATAAGCGCGTGATTTTGCTTTTAGAAAAGTATAATATTGATGTAATAGTAACAAATGCTATCCAAAAACGGTGCAAATCTTAAACGTTTTTGAGAAATGTAGTTCGAAGTTTAGTCTTTTCTGTTAATGTCGTTATAGCAGAAGAATTACCAATTTGCTTCAGTAGCGCAATGGATCAGGCTTTGTGATATGAGCGTAGAGGTTGTTCAAGTGTGTTATTTTTAGTATCACAGGGAGAACTATGTAGAATGTATAATAATATGCAGACAAATTCTTTACATAATCATACTTATTTCTTTTAGCATGAATAAAAATGATCAATGCTAACGTGATAAGTGTATATCGCAATTGTACGTGTACGCAATTGTACACATACACACACATATACACACGTATACCAATGATGTCAAAACCGAACAATTCGTGAACATTTTTTATTGATCGCAATTGTACGCAAAGACGAAAGAGAAGTACATACACGCGTCTCCGCGGGTATCTCGTCATATTAATTGTCTGTGAGCTGATAAACAATTGATCTCCGGTATTTACAAGTTACGCTTGTCCGCAGTTTGTTCGGTTTTGACATCATTGGTATCAGTGATGCGAATTTGGTGATGGGCTTGCACGAGGATTCTCCTCCCCCCCATACACGCACATAGTCAGCTCGGTCAATCCGTGTGAGCCACGCGATCGTCAATCGTCGACGCGCCGTGCGAGCGAGAAAGAGAGAGAGAGAGAGAATATCATTCCCTCCTTGTCGCTCTCGAGCCCTCGTTCTCGCTCAGCGAGCGAGCCTAATTCTTTCTTACCCATAATCTGAATCGCGGGCGCGACTGTCTCTCTCTCCTTTCCTCTCTATGACAATACTGAAAAGTTTTGTCTACTCGGCGCACCGAAATTATTACAAATAATATTTTATTATTAATAATATTATTATTTGTAATATATATTATTTGTAATATTATTATTTGTAATTTTATTTGTAATTGTATAATAAGGTTACAAATAATACAAATTTTTACAAATTTTATTTGTAAAAATTTATATCATATCATTTATATCATTCATAATATTATTTGTAATAGTATTAATAATGTTCGGCGCCAAGAAAATGAAATATATTTTATTAAAAATCTTTGCGCGGCTGCACCAAAAACTATCAAACTAAACTATAATATATCGAACTAAAACTTGATTAATACATACATTTTATATTTTATTTAAAAAATCTAATTTTTTGCAGGAAACTGATTGATGAAGAAAATAATTAATTCACGACCTCAACGAAGATCTTAAAAAAATATTGCAAGAAATGAAGTTGTTGTTATTATATGCCATATTGTACAATATTAAAACATACGCGCAATAATTATCTATAATTTGCATATATGGGCGTTTATGTAATTATAAGTAATATAAAAGTCATGACAAATTAATGTGGCCGCGCGTTATCTCTGTCGCGTCATTACTAGAAATCGTCCGAACTCTCGAAATTATTTTCTTCCCGAATTATGAATATAAAACAATGTGGAAAGGAAAATAAGGGGGTGAAAGGGGAGACCGCGATGTCTGCCTTACGATAACATCGCTGCTGGCTCGCTTCGTCGCGATTGTCTATTCGCTGGTGGTGAGACAAAGACCGATTCTTCGTTTTTATCTAACTAATCTAGCTCGCTCGTGAACATAACACAGAACAGAACCAAATAATTATGGACATAGCACGGAATAGTACCAACAAATCGTGGACATTGGCTTAGTAGTTCATGTCCATGAAAAATGGACCCAGTTGGCTCTGCGAATCAGCTAACTTTTCCATAACGCTGTAAATGCAGTCATGCCTGCTCTCAGGCTTCTCTCTGGCCAGACTCTTAAACCAGCGGCACACGGTGTTTGTTTTCGTACTGGATTGCTTGCTGGATGAAAATACTACGTTCTGATTGGTACATTTTCGAAGATGGATGGAAATGCACCAATTAGAACGCAGTATTTTCATCCAGCAAGCAATCCATCACAAAAACAAGCACCGTGTGCCTTTACTGTGGGGCTTTACTGTAGGGACTCTAGGCACGGTTAAAAGCGGCCCATGACACCTCTCCTTCTTCTCTCTGCTTGCGGCGGCTGAGCGACGGCGAACTCACAGACGTCGCGGTAGATGGCGGGAGAGGGTCGACCGCAACACGTCTTCACCAAGTCAATTTTAAATCAAATAAAGCTAAAGCTAAGACTCCATGCATGCGGTGAGCTCCGGCAAACGGCTGCGGTGACCAATCAGGAGACAGACGCATGCCGGAGCTTGCCGCAACCGGACTTGCGCCTCCCTCCTGATTGGTCACCGCAGCATTTGCCGCAGCTCACCGCATGCATGGAGTCTTAGCTTTAGACTTACTTGAGCAAAATTTTCTTCGCGAAAATCGTCTTATTTCATGATTATAAAATCTATTGATCTTAAGATGGCTTAGTTAAATAAGACTGACTTGGTCGTTTTAAGTTGATTTGTTGATTGTTGATTGTTGAGTTGTTGATTTGAAACTCGATTACGAATATCTCTCTATAAATGTATTATGTTTATGTTTACCACTTCCTCATGAAGATGGTTGCTAATACAAAATCAAAACTGAGAAATTCAGACATTGAAAGTTTTAGGCATATTGAAAACATTAAATAATGTTTAGACATTAATTAACAATTATAGTTTAAGATTATATATCGCAATAATGAAGAATATAAAGACACCGAGCATACAAGTTATATCCCACTTGGAACAATTTCACGAAAAATTGTACGAACTGCAAAACAACACAGTGAGTACGATTGTTATATTAAGTATGACTATCATATTGATTGACATTTATGCTTTACGCTTATCCTTTACGCTTAATGAATATACCATATCTATAAAAATTTCTTTATAGAAAAATAGTATAAAAATAAATAAATAAATAAATATCAATGGAACTTGAGTCTAAATTTAGATTCGGAAAATTTGGATGCATGTAAAATAGATAAAGAATATCTAGAGTTACAATATTTAACTGAAATCGAATATCATAGGAAAGATGGGACTAATTTTCTTATCAAAATGAGTATTTATTCCTTTATTTACTTTATATATTGGCTGGTATTATAGTCAGGTTTTATATTTAAGACCGTCTTAAATTCATTTTCAAATACTTCCAAGCCAATGAAATAATTCGTACAGCATCTGAAGATGAACTTATATATATGTATATATATATATATTTATACGCGCCGCTATTTGTGTTTTATCTTGCCGCTTCTACATCTCGCCATACGCCGCCAACGGTTGTTGGATCGACTGGACTGCGTTGTGACCCAAGCGGCTACATTTCTCCAATCATCCATTTTGGCGCGCATTCACTCGTCAGATTTCTGTCATTAATAACTCGATACCTATTGCGAATACCGCAAAACAGACTTTCATGTTTGCCTTAATCCGTTTTGTCTCCACAAGCTCTGTAAAAATTGTTCTGGGACATCTTGTATATATAAGATTGCTTAAATATAAAATCTGACTACCGGCTATTGTCTTCACTTAGATAATGTTATAAATGCATATGTGCATCTAAATTGTATAAAACAAAAGAAGAATATAGAATAATACCAGCCATATGATATTCATTTACAAAACAAAGTATTAAAGTATCAGGGCGGTTAAAGGAAAAATCATTTTGATTTAGGATACCTTACGGATGGTGCAGAAAGAACTTTTAGAAACTCGTCATGCTTTATACAGTATAGAATTGCAGTTGGAAAAGGAGCGTGGAATCTCTTACGAACTAAAAATGCAGCTAAAAGCGGCTATGGACGTAATAAACAAATTAGAACAACAGCAAATAAAAAAACAAACCAAATATATACAGTTAGAAGTCAAATATGATGCTATGTCGAAACAATACAATTCCTTAATAAATCAAGCTACAAGTACGAAAGTACAGGAAACTGAATATAAAATGAAAATTCAAAACTTAGAAAAGATTCTATATAAAAAAGACATGATTAACAAGAGATTGGAACAAATATTAAAAGAGCTTGAACGTAATAATTTACATACTATCAGCGCGATAGATTAGTAAGTTTGATTATACATTTACATTAGAAATTCGAAAGAAAATTTTTTATTGCCATATAATAAAATACAATAATATAAAATATTATGCATTGTTTTAAGTAATATTCAGTTCACATATATTTACATATATTTTTATTTTAACTCTTGACTTACCTTCTAATAACGTATACTTCTAAATAAATTTAGGAAAGATTATGGTACAATATATTTATTAATTTTTCAGCAACATATCAAAACTTACACAGGAACATCAATACCTGACGAAATCTTGCGATGCAGTTATTAGTCTCAATCAACGTTTACAAACTGTGGGTCTGTGTACGTATGTAATACATAAAAAAGATGTGATAAAAGTTAACAATTTGGAACGTATGTTAGTTTCACAGTCACCAATCAGAAATGCAGCTTCTGTAAACATGGATGTTGATATGAAAATAATAAAATCACCAGCCAAGGAGACAGGATAGGACTTCATGAATAAACATATCGACACATGTACATATATACCCTAACAGCACAGATGTCCAGAGGACGTCCAGAGTACATCTTAAGAACGTCCTGGGGATGTTTCTTCATCCTCAGGACGTCCCCAGGAGATCATGTGCTGTCTGGGTATGTATAGGATTAATAAAAGATGTATTATAATTGTCTGTATATTTAAGTATAAGTTAAATAAGTTCAAATGGTAAAAATGCAAATTTTCTGAAGAAAATGTACATTATGACAATCAACGAATAAAATATTTCTGTTTATCATAGGACCTTGTAGACAAAGTTACTCTTACATGCAAAATAATACATTCGAAAAACAAGTTTGGCATACTTATACGCTTATATTCTTTTTTGTTGTAGACCTAATAAAAATTCTATGACTATTTTGTAATATAACAAAATTATCTATATAAATTTCTTGTTCGTCACAAGGCATTTTAATTACACCAGTTAATGCTTAGTATACTTTAAGTTTTCCATCAATTTTGTGAAAAAGCTATTTGCTTAATAACAGTATAAAAACGATCGTGATATCTATAGTGCTTAATATCTTTTTCTCTCATACACACACACACGCGCGTGCGCGCACGCGCGTGTACACACGACGCACGCACGCACACACCATGCCCTACTCACACCTACACTCACATTCCACTCATCCCCACCCACACCCACACGTGTGTTCTTTACTTTAATCATTGTGTGATGTTGCACGGTGATGTATGTTTCTATATATGTATTTCTATAGACATATCCTCCAAATTAAACGAAAACACACAATGGTAAATCACATTAAAACGATACAGAATTTCGTGCACAAAACAATTTATACATTACCCCATTGGCGCTATAGTTTTAAGTAACATGTATTAACTTGTATACTTAATATATCGACTCTTCAATAAAATGAGAAAAATATCAACCATATCTGTTTAATTTTATAAGAATACTAGAGGAGAAGTTCATTAAATTCAATATATTACAACAAAATCTCACCAATCTCATATTCTTTTTTAATGACCCAATAAAATATAACTAAAAGGTATTTACTAAGGATTACCAATCTACTTATCACAAAACTAGTGCATAAATTCATTCAATCATATTGAATTTAATGAGATTGGAGCAAGCAGCAACTTTTCATTATTATATCAACTAAAATGAATGCTAAAACAATGTGCTTCTTATATAAGATTGAGAATTCTAATACTTTCTCCTCTGAGGATTTTTTCGGATGCACTATACGTACATGATGCATTTATGTAAATAATTTCTGAGCCTTTAGTACAGCAAGTACATTTCATTGTCAAGGAGTAAACCTACTAAATCCAATACTTGGGATGTAAAAAATTTCACAGAACACCTGGTTTGTTCGACGAAATGAATATAAGTAAATAATGATAGTAAATAGATACGCCTCGTTGTATAGTTGCATATATTTGGAGGGTCAGAGTATAGTACAACGAGCAAGCCAACTAGGTGGCTTCCTCTGTGGTTCTGAAGCTTTCAACTGATGACCACCTCCTTTTGGTGGATTTGATGCCTCCTGCATAAAATAAAACATTATTAGCATTAAATGACATAATGTAAAAATAAGTATGTTTAATGAATGATATTCATATTAATCTCAACAACTCTTTAATATATTTTGTCCAAGACAAATATATAAATGATAAAAATTTATCAGTAAACTATTAACTAAAATATAGTAAATATTAATAAATGCAAGTATGTGCAACACAAATATATGCATAATATATTAACATGTATTTTGTTAGAAATAATAGTTACAAAAAATGTTGCAAAAACATATATTGTAAAGCTAGATTAAAGCAACATTAATGTAATGCAATGTAACTAAACAATGACACGACTATATTAACAAGTATGTATAACAACTATATATAACATGTATAAGCTGAAATTAATTAGTCTATTCTTTTTTGCTGCATCCTCTATATTATCTTTCACTAGTTCTATTTTTCTCTTTTTTCTATCAAGTTTGACTATATATATTTTTTTAAACATATATTAGTTAAAAAAAAAACAGGCTACATATATAGAAAACAAAGGTTATGGTTATGAGAAATGTATATTGAATTAAAGCATATATTTTTGGTAGGTCCATCTGTACAATATATGCATTATGTTATAGGAAACAAACTGATAGATGAGAAGCACAAAAGATAAATTAGTACTAGTACAACATGCAGTAGTCAGTATATATAATTACAAAATGCTTCACTGTTTGTTACATTGTTATATATTATTATAAGTAGAAACTAATTGAAAACAGAAACAGTTACCTTCTGCCAAGAACCAGCACCAAACACAGAGAAATAGAGACAGGAAACAGAGAAACTTTGGTTATTTCATAGTAAATATGAAAATAACGTACATGTGAAAACTAATGTTCAATTTAATATTCTAATAATATAATTAAACATCTTATAATTCATACCATCCTACTGATTTTAAATCTTTACTATATATTACAATATAAAAGTTAATAATCACAATAGATAATATTATTCATAATTTCATAAACAGATATGTATAATATAATTCATATTTTCTCACCAGTTTCTTTTCCATTTTTGCTTTAATATCACGAGCCAAGGTATAAAAAGCTTCTTCCACATTGATACTAGATTTTGCTGAGGTTTCCATAAATTTAATACCATATTCGACAGCTAATTGCTCACCCCTTTCCTTAGTGACTTGCCTCTTGTCTATAAGCTCACACTTATTACCTAACAACATTTTCTCCACATCTGCAGATGCATTCTCTTCTATATTTCGAATCCAATTCTTAATGTTTTCAAAACTTTTGTCATTTGTGACATCATAAACCAACATGATACCCATTGCTCCACGATAATAAGCTGTGGTTATGGTTCGAAACCTTTCTTGTCCAGCAGTATCCCTACAAATATCAATATAAATACTAATAATACAAAAGTCTAGTCTAACTTTATGATATCAAATTCATGTTAAACATAGTATAAATTAACTTTATAGAACAAAAAGAGTTGGAACTAATACTACACATTTACTATATAATATTTACCATATTTGCAATTTAATTTTTTTGCCATCCAATTCAATAGTACGAATCTTAAAGTCAATGCCTGTAATATAAGACAAATCAGTAAGTCAAGCACCAACATAAATTCTGAGAGATATGAAAAAATAGATACAAGTGAGTGACCGGTATATGATGAGTCATATTACTATACGAGGTACAGCATAATATGCTCTTTGTCTAATATAAAATGACATTTTCAACCTGTACATATAATACACTCATTTAACCGAGACACACCCCGGTCTTCGCAATATATTCCGCGATAACGATGTAGTAACATCGAAAACCACAAGACGATTAATGATATAGGACGGACGGGACCGTGGGTGCACGTACCGATAGTAGAAATGAAGGTCGTGTTGAACGCGTCCTCGGAGAAACGGAACAGAACACAAGTCTTGCCTACGCCGGAGTCGCCGATTAACAGCAATTTGAATAAATAATCGTACGTCTTTGCCATTCTCGAGTTCGGCGTATAACGGCCGCCGTTGACTGATCGAGTGATATTATTTATTGCCTCACCGACACCACTAAGCCGACACCAGCGGATGCTCCTTCGCGTTTGGCCACGGGCTTTACCTACAAAACCAGCTGGCTTTGAATCTGTCTTTATCTGCTTTTCTCTCTCCTGCTCTCACTCCGTATCTCCAATTTCCGTATTCACTCACTCTCTCTCACTTTATTACTCACTCACTCACTCACACTCTCTCTCTCTTTCTCTCTCTCTCTCTCTCTCCCTCTCTCTCTCTCTCCTTCTTTTTCTTGACTTAGCTACCCGAGGAGATATCTAAATGTCTCGTCCGCGAGACATTTGACGTGAAAAGCACATTCTTTTTCTCCAACTTAGCTCTCTCTCTCTCACTCGTTTTCTCACTATGAGCCTTCACGTCTGAGCGCAGTTGCGACGAAGACAAGAACTACGAGTGATACCTCAAAGCTTCAGAGACTCAAGAGTGGAAACGAACTTTGCTTTCGTCTTTGTCGTACGTCCAGAAATTAACAAAACACTCACTGATCATACAAAACATCTATCATAAAAAGCGATGACAGCCATTTGATTGTACTTGACGCACACCGCAATTTCTCCCTCGTGTCGTGGCTATCCTGATTTAAGAGGCTACAGCAGCATCGATATATAGCATATTCAAGTGGTATAGATTTTAACCATATGCTGGATTCATACTGCATCCGACGTACGTCGTACGACGCTCCGCAACCAATCAAAAAGCAGGATTTTACTTCGTATCGTCGGATCGCTTGGCCGTCCGTCATCGTCCGATGTCGGACGAAATGTTGGTCATGATTCAACATTTGTCGTACGATAACGCATGGTATGAAGGGCAATCTGGACAAAATTGGGAAAAGATGGTATACCTTACTCATCTTAATATATTATAAAGTTTATGTCATTAGAGTTGTCAATAGACAGAATAAAGTTTTGTTACTTAGTTTGAGACATTTTAGCACACAAGACATTTTAGCATACAAGACATTTTTTCATGTCAGACTTTTTTCATACAAGACATTTCTTATGGTCGGAAAGTAGGCGATAAAGTAGAGTTAATAATAGTGAAGAAAAATATTACACATATCTTACATATATATATATATTACACATATCTTTTTGCCCGTACATAACTACGCTTATGCGTATTTCTTGCTGTCATGAATCTGTGCCATTGGCTATCACTAGACGATTGCGCATTCGACCTGCGCAGACAAGGAAAGAAAACTTCCCCGATATTTTGCCTCTCTCACCGTTCTGCTAAACCCGCTATGCTCAGTCTATTATATATGTCTATGGAATAAATAAATATCAATTCTAACTTTTTAGGTTATGCGCATATTATTATTAAAGGAACTGTAGTCACCATTAACCATTTACGCCACCTACAGACTTTAAATCATATTAGGGGTGCGTTCGGAAACAGTGTGCTTCGGTTGTTTCAGTGGAACAGTAGTTTGTTAGTAGTGTGCCCTCAACTAGCACGTCACCGAACGCTTCTCACGTATTAGGTATGACGTATAGTTCTGCTTTCAGCCATTACCAAAGAACGACCAGATACTAGGTATATTTACTAAAACGGATATTGTACTTGTAACCGGTGCGATAACTGGTGGATATAATTTATTAAAATTAATTGTTGGAAAAACTCAGAATGAAGAGAGCAGTGAAGAAGAATACGATCGCTGGAATGAAGAGGCAAATATATTTGAAGCACGGATACGTAAACGAGGAGATTTCAGACACGTTACGAGAATTGAAGGTTATATAAATATAACAATACGCGACTATTCAGAAAGACAATTCAGAGAACATTTCCGAATGATTAGAGAAACATACGAAATTTTCGAGCAAATATTGGCACCTGATCTGATTAGAACAGCGGAAAGTGGAAGACATACTTTAGATGTCCGGACACAGTTACTTGCAGTTCTGTGGTTGCTTGCAACTCCTGATTCATTCAGGTAAGTTTATGTCAGATGTTTGTCGAAGATACGTATTTTTAATGTTGTAAAGAGGAAAGAAATTTTATATCTCACGGTTCTTACTTTTCTAGATCTGTGTCTGATCGCTTTGGTATTAACAAATCATTATTGCATGATTCCATGAGAAGAGTTGTGGATGCCTTGAATAATGTAGCTGACAGGTATATTAAATGGCCTGTAGGTGAACGATTGGATGCTGTTAAACATCGATTTTCACGAATTGGCTCTCTTCCTGATGTCATAGGGGCAATTGATGGATGTCACATTCCTATCCCAGCGCCAAAGGTAAGTTAACTTATTTGTAAGAATTTACTTATCTTAATTTACTTAACCTAAGTTATAATTAACTTATAAGAATAACTTATAAGAATTCATGGAAACTAAAAATACTTTTGTTATCAAATTTTGTTATCTTATTTTTATAGGTTCATCCTATTTCCTATAGAACAAGAAAAAAAGAATATGCCATTACACTGCAGGCTGTGTGCAATGCAGACCTAATATTCACAGACTGTTTTGTTGGGTTTGCTGGATCTGCTCATGATGCCAGAATTTTCAGGAACTCTGATCTCTGGCATACAGTAAGAAGAAATGAAAATGATTTTTTTCCTAATAATGAATTCATTATAGCTGATAAAGCTTATCCGGTGTTGCCATGGTGCATAGCTCCACATATCAATAGAGGCAATATGACTGAGGTATAATCAATTGTAGAGTAGTGAACTTTCTATTTAAAGTTTTAATTCAAAATGCAGCAAGAACTTCTTTTATATCTGTGCTGTAAGTTGCTTTAATTAAATATTGTTCCTTTATCTGTGCAGGCACAGAACAATTTTAATCAG
The DNA here is from genome assembly GCF_003227715.2 of Harpegnathos saltator. Lineage (NCBI taxonomy): Eukaryota > Metazoa > Arthropoda > Insecta > Hymenoptera > Formicidae > Harpegnathos > Harpegnathos saltator. The sequence continues at coordinate 93,628 of NW_020230630.1, forward strand.
CATCTTTCAAAAATGAGGGCGGTTATTGAAAGAGCTTTTGCACTTCTTAAGGGAAGATTCCGACGGCTAAAGTACTTGCATATGAGCTGTGCCGATCTGATACCTTATGTAATTTTGGCATGTTGTGTACTTCACAATATTTGCCTTCAAGGTTGTGAACATGATATAGATGAGTTTATAGAAGAGGGTATGGACCAGGATGCTGGTGGCAACAATAATGCGAATAACTTAAACCCTAATTGGTTACTTAACGACCCAATAGGATTGGCCCGCCGTGAATATCTTACAATTCTTGTGGAACACATTGTATAATGAAATATATTGGTTCTGACGAAATAAAGCATAAAGGCCTATCCAGATAAATCTGTATGGCTGCATGTATAAGACTGTTAACGTGGATACTTTATGTTAGATGTTCATTGGTCAAGATGGTCTTATGTTGTAATATCATATACAGCTATGAAAGTTTGTCTGGATAAAAAAACATAAAACTTAAAACATGGTCTTTTTTATTTAATAAATTTTATACCTGAACACAAATATAGTTAGTATGTATATAGTGTAGTTTAACAAAAAAATTGTTATTCTGATAATACACAGAAGCTTTCTTCAAACAGAACTCAGTCTTACATGATTCAAAAATATTAACAAAAACTTATGTTTCTACATTAAGATACTTTTGAGACATACATACTAACATTTAATAGAATTTAGCAGTAGCATACATTCAGCACTATAAAAAAAGAAACACAAGGACGATTGCACCATAAAATATAGCGAACTTTACATAACAACGGTGGTTCAAATTCTGTTAACATGGTTAAGTTGAATGAGAAAACAGATAAAGGTCCGTACATAACGTCCACTTTTGAAATTCGTATAACTATCAGTGTTTTTATCACAACTGTTATAAATATATTTATTTTAATATTAATAAATGAGTCTTTGCATCACAGCCTCATATGTTATATGTTATTTGAGCATCGATCATATATCACACAATCATTAAAGTATCTATAATTTTACTAAACAAAATTTTAGTAAACAATTTAGTACAATACTTAACTTTTGTACTTTTCGCTGTATTGTATAATACACAATCGACATCTTAATAAAAAAAGTTTAGAATATGAGTATCGACGTTTACTGTAACTTACTACTAACAAAATTGTTATACCCCAAGTAGCACACATCATTTAAGAAACATTTCTGCAAACTTATACAGTTATAAAGCGTTACATACGTTTAGAAAATGTGTAAACCAACATATGTTATTTGGGATCTTACGTTTAGTTAAATCTTAATCATCTTCATGCTTTAACACGTATAGTTAAATCTTAATCATCTTCATGCTTTAACACGTATAACTTTATAAATTATGTAGTAGAACATTAAGGTTTCATAAGGATTAAAAAAAAACATTTTATCTATATGAATAGATCTATTATTTTTCGAATAACTTCCTGAAGTGATGCAATAAGTTAGAGCGAAATTAATAGAGTTGGTTTTACTCAAAACTTATTGTATAATGTAAAATTTATAAAATTATATTGCACAGTTTAGAAAATTCTTTGAAAATACAAACCTTTTACATCTCGTATAAAAACAGTATTTAAAATTGTAAAACAAAGTAAACATTTAAATAAACATTAAAATGTTAACGAGGAAATACAAAAAGACTTACAACTTATCAATAAGTTTCCCCATCATCTCTTTATATGCATCCATTGCTGCCTTCGATTCAGCCATGTTCTCTCTGTGACGTCGCTCCCTCGCCTCTTCTCGAGATTTCGCCTCGGAAGAGCAATGGACCAGTCTTGCAACTCTCTTTGAACTTTTGTTATCTTCCGTTGTCTTTTCTTTGATAAAGGACCTTCTTCACTTTCAGTTGGTGACTCATAATCTTCACTCATCTCCTCGAAATAAGTTGGATCTTTGGCTTTTATATCTGCTTTCTTCCTCTTGATAAGATTCGAGGCAACAGCAATGGGTTTAACACACGGCTGTTCGCCTAAAATTTCTTCCAATTCTTCGTACAATTTACAGGTTTTAGGATCATTCCCAGATTTATTGTTATGGTCTTTCGTTTCCATGTATTTCCTCTTTATGTCCTTCCACTTGTTTTTACATTGGACAGGAGATTTTTTATTCCATTCTGGATTACTATTTTTTAATTCTTTACTAATCATAAGCCATACATCCCGGCTCTTCATATTTTTGAAATGGTTTTGGTGATCTTGCCAAAGATTAATAAGGCATCTCACTTCATTATCGTTCTTCCAGGATGCCGTACTTGAAACTGCAGGTTATATTTTAATATTAGTATTTTTTTGAATATATGACACAATATATTTGGACAAAACCACACGTAACATGTGGGTGATCGGACGCCGTTTTGTACGTAACGACTTTCTTTTCTGGATTTCTAGACAAAGATACAATAAAACCAACAGTATCAGTTGATAGAGTGGAAAATGTCCTTCAAGATCATATATAAATATTAAACAATGTCATAATACACTGATAATTATATGAATTTCAAAAGTGGACAAATTAGACAATACTGATTTGACCACTTTTGAAATTCGTATAACTATCAATGTATATATGACATTGTAAAATGTTTATATATAATCTTGAAGGACATTTTAAGCTGTATCGATAGATGCTATTGATTCTACTGTATTTCTGAAAAATCAGGAAAAAAGTTGTCACATGCAAAACAGTTAAATCGCCATAGATAAACTTTTACCTGTTGTCTCACCCAATTCAACCATGTCAGCAGAATTTGGACCACCGTTGTCATGTATAGGTGATTCCTCAGTAAGCCGCAAATTGAAGAATTTTGCTGTCTCCTCACATATAGGCACGACGATAATATTGTCACCTATAAGATGAAACTATGAATATATTTCTACTGATAATACATAATGCTATATAATTGTTATAAAAAAGTCCAAATCTATATAAATATAACATTCTCAATCTGTATTGATACAAAATATGCAAGAGATACAAACTTTACAATTTCTGTTTATATTATTTGAATGTCAATATAATAACTTACTTTGTACATCCTGCACAAGCAATCCTTTAGAATTAAACACGGGTAGATCCCCAATCATTACAGCACGATGCCGTCCTTCTACTAATGTAATATTATTATGCATTATTATATTTTTTTATTATTAATGCCAAATGTTAATAGGTTATATCTAGATTAATAGGTTACATCGACGATATACTATACATCTAGTGAAATAACACGCGCCAAAACTAGATTCTCTCGCTAGTCCCACCGACTCCACGTCCTTTTTCGTCGGGTGGATTGGTGGCTAGGGATGTCACTCCACTAGTGTTTCCGAACGACTTCACACGAGTGCACACTGAGTGTTTCCGAACGGCTGGTGTGCACTCGTGTGCACACGAGTGTGTTTCCGAACGCACCCTAGTTAACATATGCAGTATGAACAGCATTTCGCACGGCTTCGTACCGTCGGATAACAGACGACGCACGTTGGATGCAGTGTGAATCCAGCAATTACACAGTATGAGCCATGGAGGTAAGAATATCTGGAGGGAGCATAAAGTATTTTTGAGGGCGAGGGAAATGAAGCCTGAGAGGTGAGAGGAAATATCCGTAGCGGCCATCTTGATGGTTCAAAAATAACATATATATAAGATACGATATATGTAACTCAAATCTATTTTCACGTCATACGGTGTAATTATAACCAAAGAATTTTGAGGTTGTGTGTGTTGCACGTATTTGTAATAAAAGTGCTTGCAATAAAGTTGTTTATATCTGTAATAAAGTGCTTTGCAATAATAAATTCACATAATAATTCATGCAATATGCTTGATTGTTATGCAAAAGACTGCAAGAGCAGAAGACATGTAACACGAAAAAATAAAACACAATTGAGATGGGAATATTCACGTGGCAAACTAATTACATTTCACAGGTATGTTTTAATACTATTGATTATTCAAAGTAAAATTATATTTTATATCATTGTTGACATTTTTTAAAGTAATTTGATAATTACAAAATTCCAAAGAAACCACAAGTACGTGTGGCTTGATAGAATGGACTTAAATGACAGTAATGTTCCAGAAAATGCATTTATTTGCTCATTACATTTTGAAGAAAGTGATATGGACAAAACATCGCTTAGTTGTATTAGAATTAGATCTGGTGCTGTCCCGTTTGTATGTATAGACATAGAATTATCAGTTTCAAGTATTTTATATTTTGTAAGACAATATGTATTAACAAAATATATATTACAGAATAATATGAATATGAGAAATGACGAGTCTCTTGTGAAAAAAAATATTGGACGAGCATAATTATAATTTAATGAAAGAGCAACAGAATCTTGATCCTGTAAAAATATAAAAAATACATCACAATGCAGAAAAAAGTATGTTAAAACATAATTATCTTATTATAAAAAATATACTATTTAGTGATCATCTTATTGTAACTGTTTAGTGATGTGGAGTTATGAATAATCTTATTAATAATTTCTTATAAAATATAATGAAATATAATGATTCTTTTAATGACAATTATATAGATTATATAGATGATCCTGAAACATGCAGAATCAAAGAAGCAGAAAATCTTGATTCCATGGAAATATATGACAACATTGAACAAGGTATATTTATCAATTGCAATAGATAAAACAAATCATTTTGTAGAAACACTGTTAAGTGATAGCGGACTATTACAAAAATTTTATATTAATAATAAATTGGCCAGTGATTTTTAATAGTTTTGTTACTAGTTACTATAGATTGAATAATAGAATGAAAATTTAGCATTTCTACTCAAAATATGTAGTTACTTTTTTTTTCCTAATAAAAGAATGTTTATGAAAATTTTTTTCGTTTAGTTATATTTTTTTCATCAACGTTGTATTTGATACAGTTTCCCAGACGAGTACACCACATACTTAAAGAGTTAAAAATCAAGGAATAATTGTTTCGCCATATCTATCAGAAAATACGCCACGGAAACAATCGTTGAGAACTGCGTTGATATATATGAGAAAAGAATTTCAGAAAAAAATTAAAATGTTACAACAAAAGCAACGACGAACTATTAAGTGTGTTATAAAATTGAAAGATGTATTGACATGTTTGAAAAAAAAAATCTTAATGCAGAACAACTGGATGTCTTTAACAGATTTAGGTAATTTCAACAAACAATTATTAAAACGTCAAATTAATAAGATTAATAAAACTCCAACGCTTAAAAAGTATAGGCCAGAATTAAGATCGTTTGCTTTAACGTTGCACTTTTATTCGTCACGAGCGTATGCATTTGTTCGAAAAAAATTTGATACTTGTTTGCCCCATCCAAAAACAATAAGTAAATGGTACAAGTCGGTTCACGGTGAACCTGCTTTTAACGAGGAAGCATTGAAGTCAATTAAGAAACGTGCTAATTTAGTAAATTATCCTCTTTTTGGCGCTCTTATATTCGATGAAATGGCTGTAAGACAACATATAGAATATGATGGTGAGAAACATTGTGGATATATAGACTTGGAGCCTAATATTGATTGTGAATACGGTATAATAGCAAAAGAAGCACTAGTGTTTCTTGTAAATTGTATTAATGGATCCTGGAAAATTCCCATTGGATATTTCTTTATTCCTGGTCTGAATGCAGAGCAAAAGTTCAATATGGTTCGTCAGGCATTAATACTATTGCATAAGCATGAAATAAATATAGTATCTGTAACTTTTGACGGGGCTCCAGCTAATTTAACCATGTGCACACTTTTAGGATGTAATTTTAACTTTATATCTTTTCAGGCTTATTTCTCTCATCCGATAACGGACTGAAAAGTTACTGTATTTCTCGACCCATGCCATTGTGTGAAACTGTTACGTAATTGTATTGGAGAACATAAATCAATAATTGATGACAATGGTGATATGATCCAATGGGAACATTTTACGAAGTTTAATGACATTCAAGTTAAGGAAAGTCTACACTTGGGTAATAAATTAAGAACGCGTCATATACAATACCATAAACAAAAAATGAAAGTAAAACTCGCAGTCTAAATCTTCAGTAATTCTGTAGCTGATGCATTAGAAATTTGTAAAAATGATTTATGATATCCAGAATTTGCAAATTCGGTCCCAACGATAAGATTCATACGAATAATAAATAATTTTTTTGATATCTTAAATTCGAGGAACATGAAACAGATAGGGTTCAAACAACCGTTAAATAAAAACAATAGTTCTATAATTGTGGAAAAATTAAAAGAAGACTATAATTTCCTATCACAATTGCGAAAGACAGATGGTCAATTGTTGATTTATTCTAAAAATAAATGTGCATTCCTCGGTTTTATGATATGTATCAAAAGTATAACAATACTTTATAAAGATTTAGTTGTTAGTCAAGACGTATTAAAATATATACCAGGTTATAAATTTAACTAAGATCACGTTGAATTGTTATTCAGCTCTATACGAGCTCATGGAGGTCCTAACAATAACCCGACGGCTTGGCAATTTAAAGCCGCTTATAAAAACAAATTCTTGTCCATACAGAGATCACAGAGACAGCAACTGGTAATTGCATCCCGCTAGAAATAATTTCAATACTACATGTTTCTGCGAATTCTGTAACTATAATAAATCAGTCAACTCCGAAATCTCGAGTAATAGATGATAGCAATCATGAAGATAGCAACGAAAATTTACCTCTTTTGCTACAATAACGCTTTCAGAATTTGCAACGAGAGTTATAGCTTATATTGCAGGTTTTGTTGTAAGACATTTAGAAAAAATTCTACATTGTGAAACTTGTATCGAAGCTCTTACTGGCAAACGAAACACATATCGAATGTTCTTTAATTAATATTAAAAATCGTGGGGGCTTAAGATTGCCTTCACACGATGTAATTGTAATTTGTACTAAAGCTGAAATTGCAATTCGTTTAGCTTTGCGTGAAAGTGACGATAAATGTTTATCAAAAAAATTTACAGAAATTTATCTCTTGAATCAGGTTTTGCAACGTCTCATTGAAAATAGAAATATTTTCTCAAATATAGAAGAACATTCTCGTGATCAAACAATTTTATAAAATCATGTGTTTCATATAATGAGAGCAATCGCCTCTAAATATATTAAAATAAAATTACATTTTATAGGGCGTAATATATTTCGTGATAACATAAGTATAAGGCAAGCATTTAACAAAATAGTTTTGTTTAAGGGACAATAATTCTAGTAAACAATAACTAACAGTAACATTACACTCATGTTCTAATTTCTAATTATACAATATCATAATGTGCATCCTACGTAACGCTGATAGATGCGTTCGGAGAGACTATAAGCAGCTTACGCTTTCGAGCTGCTCGAACGTTACTTGAGTGAATTTATCGTTACAATATGGCTGATGTTGGTGCAAATATGGATAACCAAAAAAGAAAAAGATTATTAAGTTTTTTACTCTTTGCTCTGAGTGAATTAATAGAGTCTTCATCATCTGATGACGAAGAAGAGTTGGATGTACTCATTAATTTAAAAGTAGGACGTCGGAAGAAACTGCCAAGACTACAAAATTATGTGGAAGAGGTGATACCTAGGTGGAAAGATCAAGAATTTAAGTCGCATTTTAGGTAATGATAAATTATCTTTAATTAATTTTCAAAGTTCTATACATACATCATAGAATGGTGAACATATTTCACATTATGTATTTATTTATGGTAGCTCAGTAAATACTGCAGCAAAGTAAATGCAATATGTATTTTATTACATTTACATTGTTACGTGAGAAATTATAACATAAATGTAATGTAATGTAATGTAATTTTTCAATAATGTTATTTGAAATTTCAACAAAAAGTGTTTAGTATAGTGATATTCGGTATTTATTAGAAAGAAATTAGCTAAATTTTTCTATTAGCATATTCGACTGGACTTGGGTTCGCTTGGGTTAACCCATGCTGGGTTAAATAAACCCAGCTTATTGGTCGAACATGTACTATATAGTATAGTATAGTATACGTTCGACTAATAAGGCCCAGTTCCACAACTTGCTTTAAATGGAGTTTAAAGCTAAACCGATGGTTAAAAGCAGTAGTATATACTTTATGGTTAAAATTGCTTTTAACCATCGGTTTAACTTTAAACTCCGTTTAAAGCAAATTGTGGAACTGGGCCTAAGTTGAGTTTATGTAACCCAGCATGGTTTAACCCAGGTCCAGTCGAATACGCTGTATGTCTGTACTAATTTTAGTTCTACACACTTCTTATCTAGAATATCCAGAGACACTTTTGAGTTTGTACTCTTGATAATTGCCCCAAAACTTAAGAGAAAGTATCCAGGGTTAGGAATGATCTCCCCAGAGAAACAGTTTTTTATTGCTATTTGGCGAATGGCTACACCAGATTCTTACAGGTTAGTACATTATATCTAATAATAAGACCTACTCAAGGTAATGTTGCATTTTTCATTCATAAGTTTTTTAATCCTAGATCAATATGTGAAAAGTTTGATGTGAGTCGATCAACAGCCTTATTAACAACACGTCGAGTTACCAAGATACTTGCAGATTTTTCACCAGTATTAATTAAATAGCCAACAGGCAACGCTATCCAAGAAGTTTGGACAGGATTTGAAGTAATTAGTTCCTTCCCTAAAGTCATAGGAGCTATCGATGGTACTCACATCAATATCCCATCTCCACATATACATCCAGAAGCCTATGTTAATCGGAAAGGTCACCATTCCATTCAGCTACAAGTTTGTAATATGTACTTAGTATATTAGATGGAAGAATTTATCCTCCTCACTATATTGTATATATTGAATATATCGTACTTAATATTCTTCCAGGGGATCTGTGATCACAAAGCTCGTTTCACGCACTGCTATATTGGACATGCAGGTTCTGTGCATGATCAACGCGTTTTTCGTCAATCAGAAATTCAAGATGCATTGGGTAACCCAGAAAAATTTCCTGATGATTCCCATTTACTTGATGATGCTGCATATAAAATTCATGATAATTTAATGGTTCCATATCGTGATAATGGTCATTTGACTGAACGACAAAAAAATTATAATTTCTGCCATTCTTCAGCACGAATCGCCGTTAAAAGAGCATTTGGTACCTTGAAAGGTCGATTTAGAAGTTTATTACACAACCATGAATCGGACTGACTTAGGCCGGTATTCATAGTCAGGTCTTATATTTAAGACCGTCTTAAGTTCATTTTCAGATACCCCATAGCCAATGAAATGATTTGTATAGCATCTGAAAATAAACTTAAGACGGTCTTAAATTTAAGATCCGATTATGAATACCGGCCTTAATTGCTCATTATATATTTGCTTGTTGTGTCATGCATAATATTTGTATACTAAGAAATGATGATTTTGACATTGTTTTATTAAATAATGAAGTAGATAATGATATTCCTCGTCAAGTTGCTGCAGATGATACAACAGGTGTTCTGAAAAGAGACTTAATTAGCCAAAGACTTCCAATAAGACTCATATAAATCTTAAAACAGTTCTAATTTTGCTAGGAATGCAATGTATTTTTTATTTTAAAGAAGTTTACAAGTTATTATCTTTTATACTTTTGTAACATAGATATAAACTAATATGTACATGTTTAATAAAATTAAGATAGTATAACATATAAAAGAATTCTTTATTTATTTTTACAATAGTATTATATTTAAAAATTGCCATTTCCGTGTTACTTCTAAAATAATAAGTACCTCTTCGTTATTAATTCATTTAGGACAAAAAGTAAAAGAATAAAATGAAAGATACATTTTGTTATTGATATTAGTTTTATAATAGTTTATAATTAATTTTTAACACATACAATTACTCCCCTTGACAGAATAAACATAAAATACTTTGTATTGTCTTGAAGTACAATAAAAATAAAAGCAAGTTATATATATGTAATATTGTTGGTTACACATAAAGAACTAATATCACCAACCCTGCTTAACCTAATCGGTCGACCAAGCATTAATATTAATTAACCATTCCCTTCGACAAAATAAAAATGAAATACTTTGTATTGTCTTGAGGTACAATAAAAATAAAAACAAGTTACATATATGTAACACTGTATAAGTAATACTAAGTATAATGTAATACTTAGTTATACATAAAGAACTAATATCACTAACTCTGGTTAACTTTTTCGATCGACCAAGCAGCAAAATTAATGAACCAATTTATTTTTCTGATCAATATAATTGATTAATTTTGTTATAATAGACTAATTAAATTAACTGAATGTAGTAATTCTGTTCCACATAACTTTCATCAGAAATATTTACCAAACATTTTAATTGTTCCAACATAGAAAGAAAAATCTTATTTTATATATCAGTGTTCTTAACATTAAGTATCACTTATGCATTTAACCATTATTCAATTTATCATAGATGTACACAGGAAGTTATTAATCTCTTGCTATTATAACTGTTATTTGTACGATTTTCACAACTTTATGCGTTGCGTCTATGATCATGTTTACGTAATAACTTTATCTAACTAATTAACTATATTATAAAAATATGTATGTATAGGCATAAAGTTGAAAATCGTCAAAATAATTCAAATTACAATGGGAAGACATTAGTGAATACTTATGTGTATAAACTTAATATTAATTATTAATATTAAAAAATAAAGCAAATTTTAAGAATATGTTTAAAATATTAAGGAAGACAGAACGCAGTATAATAGATGTACCAGCTACTATACTATATTTTACAAAACTAAATAAAATATTAATTGTACTAAAAGAAGTAAACAAGAAAATAAATGGTACATGTTTTATCAAAAACAAAGGAAACAATCTTATAATTTGTATTACAACTTCGTTTTATCTTTGTTGCATGTAAATTAAAATAAAAACATTTATAATTTGTCTAAAATTTTACCCATGAATTTTAGCATTTGCTTTTCAAAGTCCATGTTTTCTTTGTGCCTCTGATCACTATTGTTCTCAGCCAATTTCCGACTTTGTAAAATTGATTCAGCAATGTTTGATGTACTTTCTTGTGCCTTGCGCTTCCGACAATTTGAATAGCTTAAATTTTTATTACTTGAGTTTGCATTGTTACATATATTTGCATTTGATAAGTTAGATTCTCTATTAGATCTAGAATTAGAATACATGCTGCTTGAAGAGGCTATTGCTAGAGACGACATAATAGGTCGTTCACCAAGCAAAGATTCCATGACTTCCATATAAGGCCATGTTCTAAGTTATTCCCTGATTTGCTATTGTGATCTTTTATAGATTTATAAGTTCGTTTCATTCCGTGAAATTTTGAAAGACATTGAGGTTCAGTGACATTATAGCCTTTAACAAATAATGCTGATGCAATATTATTCCATACTTTTTTCTGGGACATTTTACTCGATACAATGTTATTTTTTTGCAGCCGATACTTTTCTACCAGCAATAGAATTGCCGCATGAGACCATTTAAACATTGATTCATTATTATCCTCAGAATTGGAAGACTCCATTGACAGACTTGCTGCATCAAAATCTGAATCTTGTGATTTTGCTCTTTCTAGAAGATAAGTAGTAAATATCGTATTTAAAAGAATAACGAATAATATCTATATATTAAAGGAGACATAAATCAATCACACTCTTTTATTATAATCTAATTTATTAATTTCCATTATATCAACTGATCTATCTTCTATACTTGGATAATTATTAGCATATAGAATACTTATATAACCTCTATCATCATAATTACCATTTTCTGCACGCGCTGCATCATTTGGCGATACTTTTATTGTGTATGTCACATCGTTTTCATCTAAAAGATGAATTTCGACATTTTCAGATATTTAACTAAGTGGTTGAGCCATTGTGAATACAGTTTCTCACAGTTTAATAAATTGTCCTTATTTGACTTTTGACGCAATTGGTTTGTTCTTTCTGGTTGCACTGTTGTAATTGGTTGAAAGAACAGCAGTTAAAAAGAACAGATCATAGACTAACACTTTAAAGCACAATCGAACGTTCGAGGAAAGAATAAGCGCCAATTAGCGCTAATAGCATTTGCTGCCCTACCTCGAAAATGATAGCGAAAAATTGCGCGAATAATGACGTCACGCTGCTTTGAGAGTGATGTCATTATCGATTTTATAGCGCCACAAAGCGTCTCCTCGAACGGTCTTAGATACTTATTGTGCGAATAGCGTGCTCCCCGAACGCACCCCTAGAGGTACGTTCCGTATCACGCATTGCGCGCATTTATCTATAGTTTATGTCACGTATACTATAAAAAATGCGCGCATATGTGTGAAATGGAACGCACCCTAGATTGCGTGTTCTCCCAAATTTCAAGAGTGGGGGTATAACTCTTGTATAAAAGGAAGCATTCTGTTTTTACCATAGACATAGTATATCATAGTATATCTAGACTGCGCGTTCTCCCAAATTTCAAGAGTGAGGGTACAACCACAGACTTCTATATACTACTAGACTACTAATTCCTCGGTCAGAAGTGAAGCCAATTTTGGCGGCCATTGTTATCTGGCAATTTATATACCCTGTGCTCCGATAGTGAAGTAGTACGAATTAATTGGGTGCTTTTAATATATCTATTTAATAAAATTGTGGATAAAGTACAGAGAGTGTAATGGTAATATAATATATATATACATAATATTAGTCATATGTGTCAAAATATTATATTTGTATAATATTATAATAGTAACCTAAAATAAAATACAAATTCGTATAATGCTTTGTATGGTTAATGTTTATTATGTAAAAAACAATGAATACAATATACCCTATAATAACATATTACATTCCCTTAATATATATTCTATTCTATAATACATTCAATTTGCAAATAAATAAAATATTTATTATTCATTTGCGAAAAGAATTTATTTAGTTAAACGATGTCGTTTACGAATAGGCATTATAATTTCATTAGTATAAAACTTTCCAAACGAGAATAGCCGAATTCGTAAATATGTTCGTACAATCGCAAATATTAATTTAATTTTATGTGGCACTTCAAATATTTGGACATTATTATATGTAAGATCATTGAATGTCAACCCAGATAGCACACGGACGTCCACTGGACGTCCGATATATGTCCATTTTTTTTACAAAAGACGTCCATAGGACGTATGTTTGTCACAACTTCGGACGTCCTACAGGTCCGATGTCCAAATAAGGACATCCTTCCCAGCAAACACAGAATATAACTGTTATATAACTATTATATAACATAGGAGTAACATGTAATATAACATATGTTATACTCTAGTTATATTGAGGTTATATAATTTGGTTTCATAGTTGTAATATAATTCTATTATAAATCTGTTACACTGTTTTGTTATAAACTAGAGATAACATTATAATAATAATATAACAGTAATGTAACACGTTATATAACAATAATTACGTTCATATTACATTGATGTTATACAACACAACTATTCATGCAGTCTATTAAAAGCTGCAAATGCTTTCTATTGCGAATAAAGGTGCATTTCGATAGAGAAAGAAATAGCAAAGCGGAACAGTAACAAATAAAAAAATCGTGGAAAGCTAATCAATCAGAAATTCCGTTCCGCTTTTTTGTAGATGTTTTATTTTGTAGTTCTATGTTTTTATGTATTTTTATTGCCTTCATCGCGCTTAAGCAGACCATATTGCCTATATATATTGACGTTTATATGCATACTGATATGTATATTCCCACAAAAAAGTACATCGAATCCACGTAGAACGTATTCGTTGCATTCACATAGAATCCACAAAACCACATGGATTTCACGTGGACACAACGTTCTTATTTTCGTGGAGATATCCGCACTCATACTATTTAAACGTTTAAGAACGCTTGTATATCATATAAAACTCACATAGAGAAAAATGTCTTTAAGTTTAATATTCTTACTTGTTCGATTTTGAGTTGTTTCATTAAAATATATTTTTGCAATATTATTAGAAAAAAAAACTATTTCATTGAAGAAAACCATGTTGATAAAAAACAGGATTTGAGATAATATTTTTCAAAAGTTTTTTTTAGATTTAGTAATTAAAATTTCTTATTTAAACTTCCTTAAATTTGTTTCAAACTATTTCTTTTGTGGGTTAACCATTATAATACTCCAATATTAGTAATTTTGAAACATAGTCTATATTGATATTCGTCGCATATCGAATGTTGTTGCGTTGTTTTAATTTCTGACATGAAAAGTCATAATGTTCTGTGAATATTCTGTGAATAAGGATATATTATATAAATACCGGTCACAAGAATATCGTTGGAGTCATTGCGATAATTGCGTGCCACTCGGTCGTCAGGTTAAACAAAGCCTTAGCGTGGTCAGCACATGGAGGGGTGACCGCTTAGAATCAAAGATATCGACGGGACGCAAGACGCGAGAAAATTAGAGATAAATTTTTTACATAACAATAATATTACAGTTATATAACAGCTGTATAACATTTTAGTAACATATGATATTTCTGTTATATAACTGCAACTTTCTATGAGTGGGAAATTACAACTAACATGTATATTGCTTGTAACGTACATGTCATATTATGTGTTACATTTCGTTACATTACGACAATGTAACTGTTACATAACTGTGTTTACTGGATTGTTACGTATGTAATTTATGTTCACGGACGTAAATCGGACATACGGACATAAATTGGACGTGAAACATACATCCATTGGATGTCCGGTGCTATCTGGGAATGTGTCAAGAGTAAATCGCCTTTTCATGTGTAAGATAATCTTTGTATCTAATTTGTGCACTTGTAATGTCTGGAAAATATTTGTTTCCAGTTGCAGTCGCTTTCCTGTTTCGGTAATAATTTTATATGTGCTTACAGAGGGAAATATTAATCCACCCTTGTCACAAGTTTGCAAATGTAACATATTTCAATGATTGAAAATAATCATGTTCGATGCGTTCTAGAATAAGACATGTTACGCAACTCTCACAATTGATATGCCGCATTAACCGTTTTACAACGTAGCCACCAATATAATATTTTGTCTTTCAAATCTGTGTGAAGTTGAATTGAAATATTGTTATTAAGTTTGTGGATTTCTTTTGTGGATTTATAGACGGATGTATCCCATACAGCACAAAAAGATTGCAGCAACATTGCAGCAATCTTGTTTTGTAAGATTGTATCATTGCAACATCATTGCAAAATGTTGCTGCAATGGTGCAGCAATATTGCAGCAACATTAAAATGTCCGCTTGCAGTAATATTGCGTTGCAATGATGCAGCAATATTGTATTATAATAGCGCAGCAATATTGTACTGCAATACTGCAGCAATATTATACTGCAATAATACAGCAACATTCTGTTGTAATATTGCAATAACAATGTTATATAATATGCAATAAAGTTACAGCTATTATGCCTATATATATACATATGTGTGTGTATGTGTGTGTATAGAGTGGCGTAATAGCTGTAATATACAAAATTAAATAATATTATATTATATAGCTCTAACTATAGCTTTAATATATGCAACTAAACCATTCTAAAACACATGTATTCAACATTTTGTAATTATACAATTCCATATAACATAATTATGTGTTAATCTTTTTTCCACAGATACCAGCAGATAGCAAAATTGTCAGTGTAACATTCCCAGTAAGCAAAATGCTAACAGAATGCGCGCAGATTGACGCCAATTTCGATCAGATCTCCAGATCAAAACCATAACCATCTGTGTCCTTATTAGGCTCGTGTTTTGTCGACAGGACCTGTATGACAGGCCGTGCGAGCAGATTGTCGGCAGAAATCGCGCAGGTCCTGCTGCCAAACTATACGTAGAGTCTGCGCGTAGAGTTTGCTCAGTTTTTGCCGCCAATCTGCCGTCAAATTACTGCAAGTCTTGCGCGATTTTTACTACAAATCTGCCGTCAAATATCTGACAACAGGATTTGGCGCATATTTGACCGCAGATTGGCGGCATAATTTGACATAACAGATTCTGCGTTAAATTTGTTGCCTATTTGCCATCAAACTATGATAGCAGGCTTTGTTCGAAATCTGCTCGCGCAGGTTTGGCTATCTGGGATTATTGCGATATTAAAAGTCCGCTTTTTATTACATCTAAAACGAAATATAACAATTACGTTAATGTTATATTTTGTTATAAAAATGTAATAAAAAGCGGATATTTGAATATTGTCATAATATACTGAAGTATTTTTGTTATTTGATATCCACAAGATATCTGTAGAGATTAGCAAACAGCTGTATTACGTAGGATATCATAATTGCAAGTTATTAGTTAGACTCACATATTATAGTATAGATATTGTGTTAAACAGCAATCGCAGTAGTATTGTAACTATTAATAAGTCAAAATTATAACACATATATATATATATATATTTATTTATAAAAGTATGTTACAACAATTAATATTAAATAAAAATTTGCTTCTTTAGTTAATATACTAAATGATGCACATACATAATGGTGTTCGTAACAAAATATAAACTATGTATATAAAACATAAATAAAGTGTTTTATCTACTTTGGTAGTAAAAAATAAACGAAAAACATCAAAGAACTATCAAAAATTATGAACACATATATATAAAAGGAACACATAAATGAAAAATATTATATTAATACTATTAATAAAACTATTAATAAAAATACTATATTAAATGATAATATCATTGTTAATCATGAGCCACCGTTTCTCCAATTTTTTGCCTTGAAATCCGTACAGCTTGTGCAAGCCATTTCGATATATATTCCGCAAAGTCGTCTGTCATTGCGCTGTGGGA
Source organism: Harpegnathos saltator (assembly GCF_003227715.2). Taxonomy (NCBI): domain Eukaryota; kingdom Metazoa; phylum Arthropoda; class Insecta; order Hymenoptera; family Formicidae; genus Harpegnathos; species Harpegnathos saltator. Next base: position 110,500 of record NW_020230630.1, read on the forward strand.
TATACGAACAGCTTCTGAAATATATATCATTACCATATTATTATTATTTTTATAAAATTTTAAATAATAATTAAATAGCAACTTGAATCTAAATAATACCGTTATTTGCAATATTGATCAAAATCATCTTGCTTTACGGAGTAGAATAACAGTTTTTTCTTTAAAATTCGTTCATTTTGTGTAAAAGTGAATCGAAATAGCTTAGTCCAATCAATTTTCAAAGTGAAATCCGGAAAACCAAATAAATACCCAAGAGATATACAGGGTGTTATAAAAGTCCCGGAAGAGCAGAATAACTCGAAAAATATGAGTCCTAGAAAAAATGCGAAGTGGGTTTTTATTATTTTTTCCTGGCTATCTGACGGTGACCTTGGATTTGACCTTGACAATGACCTTGAAGGTCATTTCAAGGTCAGGTCAATTTTTTTAAATAGGACCCGATACTTTTGATCCCAAAAATTAAAAGAGCGGAAAATTTTACGTTCGGATATGATCTTTAACACTGCCAAATTTGACCTCTGAAGATCACATAAAGGTCTAAGCTTGTTTTAGGCTGAAAACGCGAATATCTTCGAAAATGCACCTGCTAGGGAGCAATGTTACACATAAGAATAAGAATGTAGTGGTCAACGAGGGACATTCAGCCGTGACTTTGCCCTTATTCTCAAGGTCATGAGTTAAGATTATTATTAAGGTCAAACCGGACTTTTTTAGGATTGAAAATCCATACTTTTGACCTAAAAGTGTCAAGATTGAAAAATTTTACGTTCGGATATGACGTTTTCAACCTTGACCTTGTTCTCAAAATTATGCGTTTTACGTTACTTCACTGATCGTGAAGTCTACTGAAAGTAAAGCGTCTCGGAACCCGACCACTGAAGGCAAGGTGTCTCAAACCCGACCACTGAAGGCAAGGTTCAGTTAGTCCCGGCTACCGAAGGCAAAGCATCTTGTAACTCGGCCTGAGATTATAAGAGATGTTCAAAATGTTCCCCATTGACCGTTCGACAGTGTGTTTGACAGGTCAAGGTTGAAAACGTCATACCCGAATGTAAAATTTTTCAATCTTGACACTTTTAGGTCAAAAGTATGGATTTTCAGTTCTAAAAAAGTCCGGTTTGACCTTAATAATAATCTTAACTCATGACCTTGAGAATAAGGGCAAAGTCACGGCTGAATGTCCCTCGTTGACCACTACATTCTTATTCTTATGTGTAACATTGCTCCCTAGCAGGTGCATTTTCGAAGATATTCGCGTTTTCAGCCTAAAACAAGCTTAGACCTTTATGTGATCTTCAGAGGTCAAATTTGGCAGTGTTAAAGATCATATCCGAACGTAAAATTTTCCGCTCTTTTAATTTTTGAGGTCAAAAGTATGGGGTCCCATTTTAAAAAATTGGCCTGACCTTGAAATGACCTTCAAGGTCATTGTCAAGGTCAAATCCAAGGTCACCGTCAAATAGCCAGGAAAAAATTATAAAAACTCAGTACTTCGCATTTTTTCTAGGAATCATATTTTTCGAGTTATTCTGCTCTTCCGGGACTTTTATAACACCCTGTATATAATGAAAATTTTGGTCAAACCGATTAAAAAAGATACGTAAAAATGGATCTTTTGAATTTATTATACCTGACCAATTTTGATTACGTCAAGTCAACTAAAAGTCGACTTTTAATGAAGTAACATTGACTAAAAGTTGATTTATAAGTGCCGTATTGTTGACTTAAAGCTGACTTCAAATTACCATAAAGCCAACTTCTAAGTCGACTTTTGGCTGACTAACGGTCGACTATAGTCAGTACATTTGCCTGTTAGTCGAATATTAGTCGGCATTCAGTCTAACTTTGAAGTCGACTTTAGACTTCTTCTGCCGACTTATAGTCAACTAAGGGCGGAATTTATATTAATAAGGACGTATCTTGAGTTTCAAGACGAGCTTAAGCTAGTTCTCAAGACAGCAGTTAATTGTTACGTCCTGGACAAGCATAGAACATGCAATGTCTAGATTTGTTTGGTTTACTTCGGATCAGCTGTCCAAATCCTTATTATTTGAATCTGTTTCCTTTGGAGGTGGGTTACTGTTAGGTTTAAAAATAATAGTATTCTCGCTAGTGTTGAATTTAACTTCAAATATATTTCCCTTTATTTCAGATTTTATTCTCGGGACCGAAGATTTAGATGGATCTGTTTTGAAAACAGCCAGGTTGAGCGTGCCTGGATTATAACTTTTCAACAGACGTCTAAATTGAATCCGCCGTCCGGCTCTTCTTGTTCTTTTCGGCATGAGAGATTTTTAGGTAATATTTATTTTAACAATATCTATAATAGAGTAGATGGAAGGGACGTGGTTAAGTTTGAAGAATAAAAAGGCGAATGGTGCTCGTGGTTCAAGCACAACACTCTTAAAGTAAGGAAAAAAGAACGGTGCTCGTGGTTCAAGCACGGCGTTCTGGAAAAAGAATGAAGATGATAAGAGGGAAGAGAGGTAAAGAAATCTGTACACATATATATATATATATCATGAAATTACTCCATATTGTTAAGTTTAAAAATTCATACACTAAATTTAATGTAGTTAATAGCTGGCTCAATACTTATTCAAGTAAAAGAAATGTTTCTCTATAATATCATTATGAGGAAAAGAGGCTTGTTCGACCTTTAATGATTTGGATTTTACGTCTTAACAAACGTCTTAGCATTTGCAGACGGAGTCCCAAGAACAATAATCTTTAATACCGATCTTTTGATTCCAGGCTCAATACCCCTTGGCAATCGGCTAACAAGAGGCTCAGCGAAAGATTGTCTGATTGGAGGCTAACATGCCCGACAAAGACAGCACGTGAAATCCATGTGGATTCCACATTGATGATCTACGTGGAATCCATGTGGATAATCGAGTGGATATCCCCTTAAAAACGGTAGTCGAATCCACGTGGATTCGATCATCGATGTGACGTGGATTCCACGTAAAAATTTCGCCATATCTGTGTAATATTCACGTAGTATTTACATGTAATCGTTTCATAATATTGCAAAGTTGTATATAAAAAATGTAAACAATATAAGAAAGTACATAGTATTTATTTGATATCTTTTTTGTATTAAATATTATGTTATATATTGTTATAATATAATATATTTATACATGTTGTATATTGTTATAACATAAGTATAACTTTTTTCAAAAGAAAAAAACACAAGTTATGAAAATACATACATATTAAATAAAACAAACTATTAATATACAAATATATATATGTATATATATATATAAAAAACTTAAAAATATAGAAACAACCAAAAGCTTTAAAGAAAATTTTATAAATTATCAATATACTCATACAGAATAAATGTCCAAAGTACATCTTAGAGATATCCCATAGATATTGCAATATGTATAGAGAATGTATTTTGGATATTTGTTATGTATAGATATACAAACATATGAAACTAAAATATATTGAAACAATCAAAAGTCTTAAAGAAAATGTTATAAACTATCAATACCTATATAAAACAAATGTCTAAAATACATCTGAGGGATATTCTACAGATATTACGATATTTACAATATATCGCTGAAAGGTTTTTTGGATATTTGTTCTATATAAGTGTACATATGGAACTTAAAAGCATAAAATAACCAAAAGCCTTAAAGAAAATGTTACAAGCAAACTATTTGAAGTTTTTTACGCAGTTTCATTTTCTTCTTGTTCGTCTTGTTGCCCGCTTTTCCGTAATCGAAGTAATTCATTTTCGAGACGTTTTTTTGCGTCTTTTAACCAATTTGTAATATGTAAATCAGCAATTTCTCTGTTATATGTGAATTGAAGGCCTCTATCTATCCTTTCTTGTGCATGTTTCTTCACAATAGCTGCAAAAAAACAAGTATTATATACTACATTATATAACTAAATATATTAATACAAATGTGTCGTGTTGTGCAAATATTAAATTTGTACTGAGTATAGAATTTTGTATATTTATGTAATAGAAAAAAAAGTAAAACATATTATTATGAAAATAGCGACAATGTGCGACTTATATATAATATATAAATCTTACCAATAACAAGAATGTAAGATGTTGTGCTTTGAAATTTTTTTTTTCCATATCTTGCTCCTTCTCTGTTTGTTCCCTTCAAATTGAAGTTAACTGCGACTTTGTTTGTCATAAGTTTGCGCATTATGCAATATATAGAGCCTTTTAAATTTTCCGTGCAATGTTCTATTAATTGTCGAATCTATAACATATAAAATAATAAAATAGAAAAAGGTCGCAGTAATATATAAGTTTTTTAAACACAAGGAAAAAGAAAAATTTTTTCTTACCATAATCAATTTTTTCTCCTCCTGCAATATGAAATCTTCCCATACGCAGAAATCTTCCATAGAAATCACCGGTAGAGTTGGAATCCCGATAGAATTGTCTAATGTTTCTGCAGGATGGCATGTAGCAATATAAATTTGTGTCACCATTCCTTGTAATTTATCAATACGGTTTCGTAAATCACTTATTGCTGCCATTATAGACTTTTCGCTTAAACCGGCTATTTTGTAAAAAACAATTATATTGTTATATAAAAAGATATAAATAGCTTGTTGGTAACAATGCAATATTATTAGTGCTATAATGTAAAGAACTGTTTTTATATTGAAAATAAAACTTACAATTTATTGTGACATGTGATTTGTTATGAGAGTTTACAGGAAACGTACGTTTGTCTGTAAAAAAACAGTACAATCATGATAAATATAACATATTTTTCAACAACGGTTACAATACGAGCTTTCCGCAAAATATTTTTTTAATAATTGTTTCTATGTAAATTACAATAATTAAAAATAATCGTACCTCGTGTTATTTTATAGAAACCAGGATCGTCACATTGTCATATTCTCTTACTATGTTGTCTTGCCTGTTTGTTTGTAAATCCTTTAGAACGTTACACTTATTTTTCTTTGAAAGATTAGGGTTTATATTTTCATTAATACTTTCATCAATAGATGAATATGTAAGACATATATCATCTGAAATTTGAGATCCCTGTGACTTGAAAAGAGACACATCTAAATGAAAATTAAAAAGCATATGTAAAGTTAAAAACAATTTAGAGCAACATGAAAAATATTAACATAAATGAAATAGTTAAAAAAGAAAATTATATAACCTAAACAAACAACAAAATTTGTAAAAAATGCAAACTATTACAAGTAACAATACTGAAAAAAAGAAGATTAACATGTAAAGTCAGAATGACTACTGTTTTAATATGTTTAACAAGTACATAAGCATCTTACTTTATGCTTGATTTGTATAATTATTGTTGCAAGTGTCATCAGGATGTGAAAATTGTGATGTCTTTTCCTTCTTATTTGCTGAAATATCAAAGAAAATTAAGAAAACAGAAAAACAAAAAGTTTTATATACTACATGTAATATATGTAATAAATGAAAATAAAATTAAGTATATAATATATATATATATATATAATATAATATATAATATAATAAAAGAATTAACTATTTATCTTTAAGCCTTTTACAATTGGTGCTTGTAACTCAATATCACTGTCTGAATCAGAAGAATATATAGTATGTTTTCTTCGATTCATTGATGTTAAAATCAAAGGAGGATTGTATCTTCTAGTTACAATTCGTTGGTGCTTAATGTTTCCATCCTTGTCAGACTGTGACAGATCCGAGATATTTAAAGCTTTTTCCACTTCTTCTTTAGATTGTCTTATAGATTCTAACATGCAATTAGGACAAGAAACAGAAAAACATGATAGCTTGGATAGATTAGAAAAGATAGAAATAAATGAACATTAGTGTTGCAAATGAATTTGACGTATTAAAAGACATGTCCCTTATGTATTATAAAAAAAAAAATAATGAAAAGGAGAAAGCAAAAGTCAACACATTACTTATAAAAATAATAGCACACAACTCTGATATATACACAAAATATAATACTTCCTACAAAACTTCAAAATTTTAACATTTTCATATGTAATCCAATTCACAGTTGGTTTCTTTCTTTTTTCTAAATAGTCACTTAGTTTTAATTCGTCTGGAGGCCATTTGCATAAAGCTGCAAATGTAACTTGTTTGCCATCTTTTGCAGACACTTTTATAGTTATATCCTCCAGCCACGCAGTACATGCTGGCATTGCATAAACAGTTGACTCCAATTCATTTTCTATAGGTAATTTAAATACAGCATACTGCAATAAAATAGAATTATTCTTCTCTTCTCTTCTCTCTCTCTCTCTCTCTCTCTCTCTCTCTCCCTCCCTCCCTCTCTCTCTCTCTCCCTCTCTCTCTCTCCCTCTCTCCCTCTCCCTCTCTCCCTCTCTCTCTCTCTCTCTCTCTTTCTCTCTCTTAGACACTTTTGTACTGAAAACATTATCCGATCTTCGTTTACCCAGAGAAAATAATCATGTGGATTCGACGTCATATTCTGATTGAGTTTATGTAATAAACAATAAAAACAAAATGACTATCAGCACAAAAGCATTCAGGATGAACTTGACCTAATTATTCCTCTGTATCAACTTACCGGCTTATCCGCATATATTTGCATACTCATAGATATAAACGAATACGATATGAAAATGATAGAAACAAATACTAATGCTAATAGTAACAATTGAAATGAAAAGCAAAATTCCGTAGCTCAGCAATACTTCCAACAGACTTTATACGTGATTTAAAAGAAAGCTAAAGTACCTCTAACAGAAGATTCTCGATAGAATTCGATATATCGATTTTCCATCACTGCACTGCTGTCGATAACAATAACAAAATGTATCATAATACTGCGAAGAGATTGCAACAATAATACAGTGATACTTTTGTTGAACAACAATTTTTACTAATTATTTGCTTATTAGTCAATTTCTATTCTAAATAAAGCATGTCAACTGCATTGTCGTCTCAGGTTGAATTTTGATATTCACTCTCAGTTTCGCCATGCTAATTGGCTATCTCGAAACCTCGATCTCGATGTGTGAGAGAGAGAAAGAAAGAGAGATTCATGGCAATCGCAAACAGTGTCGTCATAAAAGTAATATGCTGTGATACTTGGTGTTTTAAGAGGATATTCTCACATAATAAAATTGTTTCTTAATAATAACACGTTATTCTTATAATATTTATATATATAAGTGTTATTAAGACATTATATATATTATAGACGTTAAAACTAAATGGTGAATTCTTTCTATTTTTGCCATGTCTAACAAACAGGTTTGTTTACTTACAGGTTTGTTGATTTAGCATATATATTGTTAATATTAAAGCATTCGTGTCTTTTTTCTGTTGGAATTATTTAAAATATAATATTAATATGTATTGAACTTTTGTTGCAATGTATAGAAATTGTGGAATAAAGAATGGAAGAGGTTGAAGAGAAAATATAATAAAAATCTTAGTATCTTAAAAGAAGAAGAATATTTTGAAGACATTGCCTCGAAAAGCATTTCTTATAATTTCAATACCAAATATTGCAATGAAGAACAACAAGTTGCAAATGAAGATTATGATACTGATAATAACAATGAATATTATGACGGTATGTCCTTAAATATTAGAGTAATTCTTATCCATCCAATATTATGAGTGGTATTTATAGTCAAATATTATATTTAAGATTGTTTAATATTCATTTTTATATGCTATACAGCTTGTTTATTGGCTATCGAATATCTGAAAATGAACTTGAAATAACCTTAAATATAACAATTAACTATGAATATCGATTTAAGTACAGTTGATCATTATTCATATATTAATATAAACCTTTTATATATCTGCAGATTATGATTGTAGAAGCAAGAACAACCAATTTAACACAAAAAGTAATCCATTAGAAAATACAGATAGAGTACAAGTATATTCTTTACTTAGAGACAAAGAAGAAAGTGTATATGAAGCTGATAATGCTTCACACATTACAAATTGTGGAGAATTTTTAAGCCATTTTGAGTGCCAAACATTACAAAATCACAATAATAGCATTTTTCATTGGGATGCACTGAGTGCGCATTAGGAACTCGTGGAGTTTAGGCAACACTATCCGAGTTTACCGACAGTACAAGTTTTTTTGCACGCCCAATGAAACACTCATGACTTGATGAGTGCGCATAAGAACCGATTCGCCTCGGATTGAAAGAAAATATATGCATTAACGTAAACTTCACTATGGAACAATCAGAAGAATTAAGCATTTCTTTCAAAGTCAATAATGACATGCTCTCGTTAAAACTTCTATCAAGTGAAACAGAGTTATACAATAAATTAATGAGTAAGTATAGAATTATATAGGACTTGCATGATTTTGGATTTTGAGGTTATTCCCGTAGTATAAATAAATTGTCGGCAAAGACATATGTACTTATGTACATAATAGTATTGTCTACTCGAAAAACTTGAATGCATATATAACCCCTTGTAAAGCTTGTAAAACACAATTCATTTGATATTCAAAAATATATATATAAAAGAATATTAACTGAATATTATTGATTCTTATGTCAATTAATTTCAGATGACGATACCTACAGCATACAATATATAAAACTTGTGATTAAAAATGGATTGTGTGTTCTACATGGAAGCGAAAATCAGAAAATTGAAGAAATATCTCGAGTGATTGAAGATGAGTAAGTAAAATTTTTTTGAGATGTATTAATTGCAAGCTATCAAAATCTTCCGAAAAAGCACATTAAGAAGTTAAGAGCAAAGTTTATTTTATAAAATGTAATTACCATTTTATTTTACAAGTTTACTTTAAAAAAATAAGTAAGTTTACTTTAGGGTAAACAGGAACTCTTCAGTTTCTTACATACATATATTAATTCCAAGCAATCTTGTTTTTCATTATTTCTTCAAAGAATCAAAGTTCTACAGAATTCAAATGTACACAACAGAAAAAAAATTAAAAAAAAAATAAAGGGTAAGTCAGAGGACCTCTGCAACGAACTTTGACAAATTGTTTGGAAGGTCATTCTGAGTAAAAAATGTTATATGAACACAGGTCCTATTCTTAATATTTACATAATTACAGAAATTGTAAAATTTAGGTGACATGTACAGTTATGAAATGAATTATGCATTTATTTCTTCAAGTATCCTTGCGGACAGTTTACAGGAGTTGTTCAAAGTGTTTATTCTGAATCTGATTACTTTTATTACACCATCGTAGCAGTGATTGTCAAATTCTGTCGAACATTTGAGGTCTGTAAATATTAAGAATAGGATCTATGTTCATATGACATTTTTTAATCAGAATAACTTTCCAAACAATCTGTCTAAGTTTGTTGCAGAGGATCCTTACTCACCCTGTATATGGCAGTGTAAAATGTCAATATATTTTGTATTACAGAGAACAATTGATATTCCACGCGAATATTCATGGTGATAATCGCAGCAATGAAGATCAGCTATCGGAGTATAATAAAGAAAATGAAGCACTCATGTTTGAATCCTTTGAATCACAGGAGTATGATCAGAATGAATCACAATCGCAGGAGTACGATAAAAAAGGAAAGAAGAGTAGCGGTAAATCTGTTTTAATAAAGCATTTACGACTATTCATAGCACTATGATAATGTACTATAAAATATGGTATTTATTATATTCGAGCAGAAAATTAATACGATACGAAACGAAAAATGATACGTTAATAAATATAATCTAAATATATTATTAATAAATAAAATATATACAATATATATGTATAATAGAATATATATAAATATAATATAAATGAAATAAATATAATATGAAAAATGTAATATAAAATATAAAAGATTTTTTAAAATCTTTGACTTTACAAAATTTTTACATTATTGTAATACCTACTAATAGGTTTACTGGTGCTATAATGTAGACTATTGTATTAATCATTAAACAACGTGATTTTCAGATTACTGGAGCAATTCAGGAACATCGTTTCTTCTCGATAAATATGAAACATATATGTCGGATATTGGTCCCATGAAAAAATTCAAAACTAAAAAATTGATGTGGGTGCAAATTTCAAGAGATATGCTGACGATGTTGGACGTATTAAAAACTCCTCTTCAAGTTGAAAATCGGTATAAAACCGTTCTCAAAAGGAAAAAAAAAAGCAGTTGAGAACAACTCTAAATCAGGCAGCTCTAGAGAGGATGTACCATTCGAAGAAGAATTGCGTAAAATTGCTCATTCGGACGATAGTATTGAGCCCGAGGTGTTGCGAAATGCAAGGAGCGTTAAATATCCTAAATTGAATACAAGGAGCGTTAAATATCCTAAATTGAATACAAGAATGTCGGAAGAAATCTGCAATGATAGTGCCTCTACACATTCTACTGATAGCTTACCACCGAAGACAAAAAAATCGAAACCAAGTGATATTGATAAAAGAATGGAATACTGGAAAAATAAAGAAGCGGCAAAAGAAAGACGTCACCAAGAAAAATTGAATTTAATACGGGAGTTGTTCGCCAAACAAAAGTAGCGGGAACTAAAGTAAGATGATACAGAAACAAGCAAGTATTAAAAAAAACCAAAGAAAGACTAATGTAAAATCAGCCTGAACCATATGTTAATATGAAAGTTCCTAACTAAAACGTTGGATGTGATATATAATTTTAATTATCTTTTTTTTCTCTTATAATTTTGTACGTTTACTAATTGTATGTCTTTGTTTTTAATATTACTGGTTTTTAATATTAGCATATGCATATTTTGATTTTCGCACTTTACGAAAGATATAGTACTGCTCAGACTATTAAGTATGAATCAGTATAAAGTAAACTTATTGTGTTATTTAATTTTAAAACAGTGTTATTTAATTTTACAATCAAACTTTTTGAAAAAGCGTGTATGTTAAAAAATTACATGTTTATGAAATAAATAAGAGATATAATATATGAATTTTGAAAAAATAATCAATATGTACGTGTTATAAAAAAAATATGCTTTGTTTTTATACGTTTTGTTTTTTATTGGAAAGTATGTACTTATTTGCCACAGGACAAATAAACGTTTGATAATTTCATATTATATTGATTTTTATTTCATGGAAAAAGTACATTCATCAATTGATTTCTTTTTATTTCCCCTAATCTTCGTAATAGAGCTTCTTGTTGACCTCTGCCTTCATTATTATAATCTTCATTGTTTTCTATAACAATATCGACATCAAAGTTATCGTTGTTGTCTATGCATAAGTTATGCAAAACGCAACATGATGTAATAAATTTTGATATTTTATTAACAGTATGTAGATCTACTTCGATTAATTGTCGAAAACGACCTTTCAACAGTCCAAACGCATTCTCGATCAATACTCGAGTCGCAGACAGCATTTTATTAAATTGTTTATCCTTTGCAGACAGATTTCCGTAGTCTTTAAATGGTATAATAAGCCATTCTCTTATTGGATACGCTCCATCGCCTAGGATGTGATATTTTCCGCCTTCACATATTCCTGGCAACTTGTCGCATATATCTGATAATTTGAGTACGCGCGCATCGTGAATTTTCGACGGAATTCCTGTAAATGTATCTATAAATCTCTTTCGAGCATCACATATGCCCTGCAATGTTATCGAAGGGATGTCATGTCTATTTACATATGTCGATTTTATTTTGTGGGCTGGCGTTCGGACTTTAATGAAAGTCCCATCAATGCAGCCAAGAACTTTCGGAAATCCTGCAATCTTCAATTTTATATACATATACATTAAATAACTCATTAAAAAAACATACATAAAATACAATAAAGCTGAAACTAGTAGCAAATTCGCATAAGCACTGTTTAGAACTAAAGAATAATAGAAAAATTTTTAGCATTAAATAATTAATTAACAAGAAATTGACATTTATTAAATAATAATTAAAAACTACTGCTTTCATAATTCAGCTATGAATCGGCTGCTAGCTTTAGCTTCATTAAAATACATTAATTAAATATACATACTTGAAGGAATTCGTTTGCAGTATTTTCTTTGTCAGAAAATTTGATGACGTTTCCAGCTATATCGCATAGAAAATCCATCATTCTTTTATTTTGTCGAAAAATCGTTGTAGCGCATACTCCAAATCTTTGTGCAACATCTCTTAAGCACACTTTATTTCCTGCAAACCTATACAAAGTAATATTTTTTGAAATCTTTTTAATATTATATATATATATATATATATATATATAATATGAGTGGTGGATGAATTAAAAACTATACATGTATATGTAAAACTTACCACAAAAAAGATAAAACGTGTGATTCAGCAGAGGACGGTTTAATACCTCCGTGGCTTGTGCTCACCAGAATAGAACGTCGAATTTTCGAAATTATTTATAATATCATATGCTGTTGCCCTCGAAACTGGGATTTGAACTACAACAAAAATAAAAATTACTTTCTACTTTTATTTTCACAAGCTAAATTATAACAATAAACTTACGTCGTGATCGGAATATTGATGTACTATTTGCAAAAAGTTTTTCATTTTAGGAACAATTCGCCTCGGATTTCGAAGAAAATACTCATCTTCATCACTGCTGGATGAAGATGAAAGGAAATCCGAAATTATCACATACGTTTGTTCATTCAAAACATCTCTGTTCTGCGCCGCCATGTTTTGCACTCAACCGACACCATCTCTCCGAGCTCGTGCCGAATTTGTGCACGAAAGTGCAAAAACTCGACACTACATTTTCCAATGAAACACGACGCATGATTTTAATGTGCACTGAAATTCCCAATGAAACACATCGTCCACGACTAGTGCGCATTGAGTGCGCACTCATTTTCCCAATGAAAAACGCTATAACTCTTTCTCTAGTAACATAACCTTTCCTATTTGTCAACCATTATATGGGCAACAAACAGACGTTGAAGAAAATACTACTCATTGCAAAGATATAAATCCTGACATGAAACTAGCTCAAGATCTTCAAGTGTGGGCTATGGAAAGAAATGTCACACTTAATGCACTGTGTCATCTTTTAGCAATTTTAAGGAGACATAATCATAAATGTCTTCCTAAGTATGCACAGACATTGTTAGAAACTCCAAGAAGCATCATTAATCAGAGAATTTGAAGGCGGTGGACAATACCACGGTATTCTCTCTGGTCTGAAAAGCATACTGTCGACAAATATTTTGAAAAGAATGTCTGACACAATTGAAATTGATGTGTTTTTTGATGGGTTCTCGCCATATAATAGTATACGGCGAATTTTGTGGCCAATTGCTGGCTGCATAGTTGATAATAAAGAGGTTTTTATCATAGCCATATGGTGTGGAGAATCTAAATGTCCACCAAATCTTGACGCTTATTTAGAAGACTTTGTCAATGAAGTTTTAGAATTGAAAAATGGTTTTAATATTGAAAATAGACATTACAAATTAAAAATAAGAAATATAATTGCTGATGCGCCTGCCAGAGCATGGCTGAAATGTGTCAACCAACATGGAAGTAAATTTGCTTGTGAAAGGTAAGTATTACATATAATACAATAAATAAACATTTTTTTGCTTCAAATGTATGTATGCTGGGTAAAATAGCTTATTTTGAAAAAACAATCGTGTTTATTTGTATAACTTGTTTTGTATATGATAAAATAATATCCCAGTAGACAATGTTATATGTAATACATACATGTTAGTTGTAATTTCCCACTCAATAATGTAAATGTTATATAACACATGTTTTATATAATAGTTACATTATTAATTAATAATAACATTATTAATAGTTACATTATTAAGTAGGAAATTACAATTAACATGTATGCTACATGTAACATTGTTTACTAGATTATTATCTCTTGGAATTCAGAAACTTTTGTAGTATTCTTTCCATTACTAAACGAACGAATGTGACTCACTTTGCATACAAATCGTAGAACTTAAAAAATATTAAAAAATATTTATATATAAAAAGATTAGAAAAGAATATTTTTGTACTTCTATTGTCATGTTCATTTTGTTCTTTCAAATAATTCTTTTGCTAATATAAAATGCTGATATAAGAAAACAATTGTTAATGATAAATTTAAAATATATGGTTACAATGAAATGTTGAATATTTTATTTAATATTAATATTTTTGTTTCATAGGTGTACTGTTGCAGGAGAATGGTTTGGCAACCGTATGACATACCCTTCTCATGAGGAAGCACCTTTACGAACAAACGAATCTATTTGTCAACAAATTCACAAAGAATACCATAAGGGAGTTAGTCCTCTGATTGCAAGACTTCAACTTGAACCCATAACTTAATTTCCCTTGGAATCTTTCAACTTATTATACTTCGGAATTATGAAGCGTATTCTGTCAAAGTTATATTGTGGTAAAAGTAGTAAATATAAGTTGCCTCGCGATGTTATTTTACAAATAGATAATTTTTCTCTTTATCTACGATCTTTTTTTTCATCCGATTTCGCTAGAAGACCGCGTAGATTGAGCGATTGGAAATATTTCAAAGGTACGGAATTTAGAAGGATTTTATTATATGATGGTTTCTTAATTTTTAAATTAATGCATCGAGAAGTATATAAAAATTTTCTTTTATTTGCTAGTGCTGTTCGAATTTTAGTTGACCCTCTATTAGTTAAAGATTATATCGTTGATGCTGACAAATTACTTCGGTTGTTTGTAGAACACAGTTGTAAAATTTATGGCCAAACTTTTGTCGTATATAACGTCCATCATTTAATACACCTTGCTGCGGATTGTCTGTTACATGGACATCTAGAAGAATTTAGTGCTTTTAAATTTGAAATTTTTTTGGGATGTATGAAAAACTATTTGCATGCACCAGGGAAGACACTTCCTCAAATAGTTTGTCGTGTGATGGAAAAAGCAGCCATGCTTCATCATTTCTCTGCTACAAAAAATGAATTATTATTTGAAAAGCATCATAATACAGGGCCAACTTTAAACTGTCAAGGACAACAATATAAGAAAGTTCGAATGTTAAATACATTTTTTCATGTACAGTCTGCTGATGCATATTGCCTTACAAAACCCAATGAGGTGCTTAAGATTGAAAAAATTATAAAATGTACGGAAAGAAATTATTTAATTGGCAGAAAATTTGAAGAAAAATCTAATCTCTTTTCGTATCCATTTTCATCAAGTCTTATAAACATATATATAGTTAGCACTCTTGGACTTTTACACAGGTGGTGCTTAGATGATGTTAAAAGGAAAATTGTATTATTACCCTTCCCTGAAAAGAATGCGGAAGATAATACAATTATATCAAAAAGCGTCTGTTTTCCAATGCCCCATTCTGAAATATTGTTTTAGTATAGTATCGAATTGAATGTTTGTGTGTAAAGAAAACCATGTAACATATAAATCAAATATAATAAATATAAAATTATTTTAATATTGTTTTATTCTATAATTATTATAATCTATATCACTGTTTCTTTCTTCTATAGAATAAAATTGTTTTTTACAATACAAAATTATCTTATCTGTAATATATATGGAGATCCAAATATTCGTATATTTCATTACCTCTCAAAAGTGACATTGCGATTAACAATATGCCTTGATTGATTAATTTTATACAGGGTTTTTAAAGTTCCAGAGCAATCACATACTTATAGATTATATCATTCTGGACAAAAAAGTCTTATACATATTAGAAATAACTATGCAAAGTTTTCAGTTATTAATAAAATAAAAACTTATTATCTGGGTCACACTTCTCATCATTGACTGAATGAGGCTATACAATTTAGACTATATCTCTACATACTATATTACATATTACATTTATAAAACCGTTTCCTTTAATAAATAATTCCAAATTCTGCGTTTACTTACAAAAATAGAACATCTTTCTTTATTTCGACGTATGTTTTCGCAGGAATATTTCGAAATATCTACGTAGAATCTATATTGATATTTCGAGGATGAAATGCTTCGATTTATCGATGACAAAAGAACGTTAGATTCACGTCGATATTTCGATAAATGTCCATCCTCGTAGTCCACGTAAATTACGCGGATTCGATGTGGATATAACGTTGATGCCTTTGTGGGGCAAGAGACTGCTTAGAGACTGACGAGAGACTGCCTAGCGCGCGAAGGGCCGAGCCCTTTTTATACCCGAGCCCGACACTATGGATATCAATTGAGCGTCTTTTCCTAATTCACCCTTCATTATTCATTGGTTAAAAAATATAAAAATATTATTATCTAGTAATTAAAATTATACTTAATCATATGTAGCGTTTGGTAATTCAGTTGTCTCGTTGTTGGCTGATTTATTAATAAAATTATGTTTTACTAAGAAATGGAAATGTTGTTATTGATTTCCTTTGGTATAATATAAGAATTTGGAAACTTAAAAGAATTATTTCATTCGGGCGTAGGTAATCGTTAAAGTTAAATAATACGAATAGATCCTCTTACAATTCTAAAGCGCATATACATTAGGATAGGCGGCTTGACAATAATATTTGAGGAATTATTTACGAAATATGATGGCAATTATTTAATATCATTTAAAAAGAAAAAAAATAGAAGAAAGAAAGGAAATTATTTTCCTCTTCGAGTCTTTGTTTCAGGTCTTTGTTTAGTTCGCAGTACGTGGGACAGCTATCACTCGATGATATATATAACATAAACACATTCCAATATGTGCGCGGCTGTGCCCGAACGAAATCGTTCTTAGTCCTCGAGACAAATGAATTTATAAGCTAGCTCTAAATTTATTTCTTAAATTTTCTTATTCTCTCTTTTCCTATTTTATATATTTACTATGTCGATGTCTGCTTCAGTCCTATGTTAATGTTAATTTTATTTCAAAATATGCTATTTATGATTATTTTTATGTTATTTAGTTGTTTGATAATCTATCGCTTACTAAACGAAGTAAGAAGGTAGAAGGAAGACAGAGAAAGAAAAAGATAGATGATGATTCAGTAAATAGTTTCGAGTATTAATGATATTATATTATATTAACGATAAAAGACGGCAGAGGTACCTGTTGATTGCAGAGGTGTTTGTAGGAGGCGTTGCAGTTGGATTAGTCGATGATAGGTAAGGATTTGATTGGGTAGGAAAAGGTATGGTGAGTTTTGGTGAGAAGATAGGGAATTTTAATATGGTGGGACGTTATATAATTCATAGACATAACTTAAGACCAAATTCAAAGTTGAATCTTAAGCTTGTACTTAGTCAAGTAAATATCATTTCATAGTCAAATCTTAAGTATAACTTGAGATTTGTAGATGCATAGTAATTATTGCTCAAGCCACATCTTAAGCCGGCTTTAGTCAAGTCCAATAAGGTAATTGACCCAGTTGTCGATAACTTAAGACGGGATTCAAATTATTTCGTTAAAAAAATGTTTAAATAAAAAATAAAATAGAAATATTTTGTTTTCTATACTTGATTTATAAATTTAATTAATATATATAATGCAAAAAATGTTATGTTAAAACCATATTTTAAAATTTGATTTAAAATAAAAAGATCCGAAAGGAGCAGTTGTCGATAACCATTTTACGGGTCGGAGCAGTTCTCGATAGGTAGAAGACCCTATTCTCGATATGTCAGGAAAATGAGGTTAAACATAGGACTTAGGCCGATATTCATAGTCGGATCTTATATTTAAGACCGTCTTAAGTTTATCTTCAAACTCTGTATAAAGTATTTTATTAGCTATACAGTATCTGAAAGTGAACTTAAGACGGTCTTAAATATAAGACCTGACAATGAATACCAGCCTTAGGATTATACAAATTTTATTCGAAATTGATAATTCGATTAATTTTATTCAAGATATTTACAATAATACTTAAATAATTGTTTTATTAAGTACAACATGGCAAATATTGTGTAACATTATGAACATAAATATTTGAAATAAAATATTTGTAATGGAAACGATCGACTATCACAGAACAAAAACAACTTTTACATAGTAACGAACAGTAATAAAGAGCCTTTGGTACCTATAAACTGAATTCAGAACATCAAGTTTAATTTATAGGTTTTAAAGGATCTTTATTATTGTTTTGCTGAGCTTTAATGTTTTTCTTGTTGCAAAAAATTTTCTTTTGTTTGTAGTAAATCTTGTTTAAGATTAAGAATTATTTAATTAAGAATTAAATCTTTTTCGATGTTTTCTTTTAGATTTTTTAATTCTTTTTCTAGCAACGAATCTGTATCCTCAAATTCTTTGCTTTTCAATTGTAATCTTAATAATTTTTCTTCTGTTTTATTTTTTTGTATTCTCAATTGTAATTCTTTAAGTTGTTTCAAAACACTGATCTTTTTAGGTTTAATTTTTTTTTAGATCTTCTAGTAATTCCTACTTTACTCTTATTTTTTCTTCTTTTAAATTTTTCATATTGGCCTTCTTTTGTTATAGTTCTTGCTTTTTTTTTTAGTTCGTGCCACTCTCTCCATTCTGGACCAGTAGCTACATATGGAAGTTTCTCCTTATTTCTTTTCTTTTTGGAGTTATTCCTTTTATTTGTCTCTGGATAAAAGAGATACCCTCCAAATATTGACTATGCAGTAGAACCTGAATATAAAAAAAAATTGTTAATCATATGTTCATAATAATTTATATTGACTTCATATTAGCTTTATTTATAATACTTACTATCGATATTAGTTTTAGGAACTTCGTATTCACATTTACTTGTATTAAGAATATTTGAAGTAGGTTTAGAAACTGTTGATGTACTTGGACAGATGTCAGTGCAGCCTAAAAAGTTAAATTATATTAATAATTTATATTGAGTAAAAAATACAAGAAAATAAATGTTAATTTCTTGCCATTAAGATTAGATGACATTTTTTCCAAATCATCTACAATAGTGCCTGCATATTCTTGGTTTTCTTTACTTTTTATATTGCATATTACATCTAGATTATTATTACAACTCTTAATATAACGCTTATTTACTATACGTGAATCTAAAGGACTATCAGGAGTAACATGCGTTTGAATACAAAGACAAGTATCCTGTTGAGATTATAATATTTAAGGTAAGTTACATCTAAGTACAGCGAACAATATAAATATCCATACATTTACAGCAAACATTAGATTAAACATGATTCTAATTTAAAAATCTTACAAATGTAAAATATATTCTTAAATATATATCTAAAGTATTCTTAAATATATATCTAAAGTATTTTTTTGTCAAATATATTTAATCTTAAATACTTAATATTACATTATGTTAAGATTTTATTTTTTTATTTATCGAAAAGACTATTTAATTTTGAACGGCCTTTTTAATACAGAAATTTTTTGACGATTGAGTTTAACATAAATTACCTTTTCGAAGTTAGAGTTATTGTTCGTACTATCATGATCCAAGCTGTCATGGTTTAAAATTATATCATTGCTATCACTCCGAACAGAACCTGTCAATTACAAATGAACGAATTTCATTATGATTCTCTTCCGGCTTGTCGATAGCTATTTTGTTGACTGTAATGGATTCGGAGGCAATTATGTCTGTGTTGAAGTCTTTTCCATCCATTCTAACTTTATCGATGACAATTACGCTGTTATCAAGTTCATCACTGGAAAGGTTTTGTGTTACACCAGCGAAACCAGAGTGGTCATCAACGACCGTACAATTGCTGACGTTGATGACATCAAATGCACCCATAGCAATTTCGAGTTCCATTTGACTGATCGTGGTTACATTGACTACTGCTTCACTGGTGTTTGCAAATACATAATTTTCAATTTCAAAATTATCATTCTTACTCTGATAACTATTTTCTGGATTACTTGACTCAGTAATTGCATTGCTTTTACAGTGTATCCAAAAATTGTACAGTTCTTTATATTCTACTGCACCTGTCCATTCATTAGAATAATTATTTTTAAACTCTCCCAAAATATCAGAATTAATATTTTTTTCAACAAAATTCATATTTTCTTGCGATGAGATTTCTTTATTGACCTCTTCTTGTTCATGTTGATTACTGGTGTCATTGGTTTTACTACTTTTCATTAATTTACTATAATCTAGGCCATCTTCAGAAAAAGGAGAAAGTCCACATCTTTTAAAACCATTTTTGAAAATTGTCTGAATGTCCAATAAATATAAAGCAGTTTTAAGTACAATTGGAAAGAAAACTTTGCTTAATTGTTGACCATTATTTTCCATTCGCCAAGTACGAACTGCATCTCTGTAAGTTGTTTTCAGGGGATGGAACAGTGCAACATCCATCGGTTGCATCACATTAGTTACATTGGGAAATAAGGCAACAAATTCTATTCTATGACTGCAGCAAAAATCACTCAAGGCCTTAGTTAAATGTGAACTATGTCCATTCACATATAATATAATGGGGAACTGTATATTATTCTTCATGCACTGATATAACGTATGAATAAAATATCTCGCCTGTCATCCAGCCAGTTTCACTTTTTCCAGTCACAAATTCATCAGGAAAATGTTTTTTGTGAAATGCGATGTGTGGGAATATAATTTCTACTAGTTTTATCAGCTGTTCGACCACGCGTTTTCTCGCATGAATAGACCTCTTTTCATAGCCCATTTTAGGCTGTATTAACTGTTGAAGCAAAAGGGGAGAATTCGGAACTTTTTACAAGTGTGCTGAAGCCATTTCATGTCTTGTTTTGGAGGAATATAATTTTATTTTGAAATGGCACGCAAGAATTCTCAGTGGTACTTCTCGCCTATGACGTCACAATTCCAATATGGCCGCAGTGACCATCCTGTGCTGCGATTCTGTAACTCGTTATTGGAGTTAACGACAGTTTCGTTATTGTTGCGCAGCTTTTCTACGGTATACAAAAGCTGCGCAACGATAACGAAAGTGTCGTTAACTCCAATACCGAGTTACAGAATCGCAGCACAGTACCGCGATTCTGTAACTCGTTATTGGAGTTAACGACACTTTCGTTATCGTTGCGCAGCTTTTCTACGGTATACAAAAGCTGCGCAACGATAACGAAAGTGTCGTTAACTCCAATAACGAGTTACAGAATCACGGTACTGTAGCGGGATTCTGTAACTCGTTATTGGAGTTAACGACACTTTCGTTATTGTTGCGCAGCTTTTGTATACCGTAGAAAAGCTGCGCAACAATAACGAAACTGTCGTTAACTCCAATAACGAGTTACAGAATCGCACCACTGTGGTGCGATTCTGTAACTCGTTATTGGAGTTAACGACAGTTTCGTTATTGTTGCGCAGCTTTTCTACGGTATACAAAAGCTGCGCAACGATAACGAAAGTGTCGTTAACTCTAATAACGAGTTACAGAATCGCGGTACTGGGGCCTTAATAAGTCATATAACAAGTGCAGTAGACTGACCATCTACATAAATATCCGGATTCGAGATTCAAATTGTTCAGTGACTTCGTTCCTTTCTCGAGACTCTCTTTCTGATAGGACTTACGATGACCGATCTACCCATTTCCTCACTGAATGCATAGATAGTCGACCTGTTATCCATCAATCTTCCACAGATCCTCTTAACCACTCGCAATAGTTTGCTCTCTTACTAGCTTCTCTGTCAGCGCGCACCTCATCGCCGATCTTCCTTCTTCTTGTCCATCCTCTCGCTGATATTTACCCATATATATCTATTTTATCAATCCCTACTATATTTATTGTGCTGTCTCTCTATTCTCATCTATTTGTTACATTGCTATTGTCATATCAAGGATCATACACTATTATGTACTGTGGTTTCAACTACTAATATTATATTAGCTGTACAGATTGAAAAATTCTTTTGCACAATAAAAGTACTTATAATAACAAAGACCGGAAGTAACAGTTTCATATAAAATTCATTTCTTTTACTTTAGTATTATTCTTTCATATTATGTTTAATCTGGAAGTAAGCTTTTGCACAGATAAACTGCAGAACTTTTATAATTAATAAGTTACAAGGTGTCACAGAACATGATAATGAAACTGTAATTTTTTAAATATTTCATTGAATTTTACAGAAAACTTTGTCTTCCAGACTGCATTATACATACTTTCATTGTGCAAAAGGATTTTTCAATCTGTGCAACTAATAAAAAGATTAGTAAGTAAAAATATTGAAATCAATGTGTCAGTAAAATAGATGGCTGCAGGATCCCCTTAACATGATTTTTATTGTGTCTATTGTTAGTAAATATCTAATATCATGAATTAATATTAAAGAATTAAGAAACAATAGCTGTGATTGGAATATCTGACAAAACTGACATTAGTGTCATCTCTTATAAAACTTTCAAAACTATATTACATTCCTAATATATTGTAATGTTTAATTGAGCTACTAATTCACTGCTCTAATTAGGAAATTTCTTCTGATAACATAATTATATAATAGAAAATCTTTTAAATTGCTTTTACACATATAAAAATATTTATTAATATTTGTCTATAAAGAATTTTCCTTTCTCCTTCTTTCTTTTATATAATTTTCTTATGTAATTAATAATATACTTAGAAATGTTTTGTTTGACTTCCAGATTAAATTACAGCTTTGTATCCAATTCAAAAGAATTAATTCCATCAGGTATATTCTGTGTTTTTAACATAGGTTTCAGTAACAATACATAATTTATTCCACAGATCTAAAAGATCATCCTTTGTCAAACCAATTTTACAAAATTCTTTCAACAAAGAACGATTCTCTTTAGAAAACTCAATTCCTAAAATTAAAAAAATTCTTTATTATCATAACTTTTTTCTCTATTTAACTGTTATTAATATTTTATATTACCTATATCTGTGGATTTTACTGTAAAGAAATGTTCTATGTGCCATGTGAGTTCCAAAAATGTTATTGACCAATGAAATACCAGATAAGTTTTTTTAGAATCAACAGGTGAACATATGTATACTAGTATACCTCCACTTTGCTCAGTATATTGCTCGACTTTTGCATATTTCTCTGCTTCTAAACTATGTAACACTTTAGATCTGAAGATACTATAATCATTGTAATCAGATAATGCTGAAAATAAATATAATATGATACATGACATATTAAGATTATTGTAATAATTCAATTATAATTATTTTACCAGACATAAGCAGTGAAAAGTTCTTAGTCTTTGTAATTTGTTGAAACCAAGGAGATATCTCAATCATATAACAATCTTCAACATTTATAAAATAACATATTATATCTTTGATTTTGAAATCATCTATACTCTGGAACAGAAGAAAAATATGTAATTCTATTATATAGTTAAAGTCTCCCTCATACACACACACATAACAAAAAATATAGTAATCAAATACCCTTATTTACATTAATAAGTACTGTCAATTCAAGGTTGAAAGAGACTGCTTTTGTTTCAACTTTAGCTGTATAAAGATAAATGTCGTCACGTAACCATTTCTTACTGACATTTTTAAACACTATACCAGTCACCTGACTTGAAATATCACATAATTTGGCCTCGTACATCGCAGATCGTGATTCCAATAATTTATCATTTCTATTGTCGGACGATAAGATACTATAAGAATACCAAACATTAAATAAAATTACAAATCAAGGAATTCATCAGAACAAAACGTATAAATTACGTAATAAATTACATATTGAGATTAATCAACGATTGATGTCCATTTTCTTCTTGATTCTTTAGCCTATCCCGTAATTGAAGTGCTTGTTTTAAGAGTTGTTCTTTCAATTCACATAATCGTCCTATATCTTCATCCACCATTTTGCTTTTATTGGTTGCGTTCCGAAATTCATTGCCAAGGGTCCTATTCTTGAATTCATGCGATAATTATCGCATGCGGAAAATATCGCACGGTCAGTATCGTATGCGCTTCAGGGCTGCGTTCCAAAACTTTACTCGGTCAACTCTATGGATTCGTAGTGGTGGGAGAACAGAGTAGAAGGGAGTAACGTGAGTTAACTCGGCGTTTTTGAACGGGAAGTGTTCTCTAAATGCGGCACAGATATATATATATATATATTTTTATATTTATATTTATATACATGAATGTGAATAATACGAAGTTATTTATTCTTATTAATGAAATATTTAGAAAAATGTTATTTACATATATGGACAACAATGAGAGCGAAAGTGAAACAGAAGAAGAAATATATATGCTAACGGAAAAATTACATATAAGAAAAAAGGAAAGAAGAATGTACGTATTGAATGTTATGTGGAAATCGTTGTTCCAAGATTTTCAACAGGACAATTCAAACAACATTTTCGTATGATCCCAGATACTTTTCATGTATTGGAAAATATATTAAGTCTAAGACCATCTAAAATAAATATTATAGGCAGATCCTATATAAAACCAAGAGTGCAATTACTTGCAACATTATGGCTGTTGGCAACTCCTGATTCATACAGGTAAATATTTTTTATATAAAATATATCTATATAAGTTATCTATATAATTAATATATATATAGTTATTTGTTTTTTGGCATGCACATGAATAAGAATATTCATAATAAAGAACATTTATGTTGTTACAGATCTGTTGGGCTTAAATTTGATTTGGCCAAATCGTCACTGAACCATTGTGTAAGACGTGTTGTTAAAGCTCTTTATGATATAGGAAGCAATTTTATCAAATGGCCATCTGTGGATCGCATAAATGTTATAATGGAGAAGTTTGCAAGAATAGCTGGTCTTCAAAATGTTATTGGTGTTATTGACTGTACACATATTGAAATTCCAGCACCATATGTAAATATCTACAACATTATTTTATTTTATTTCCAACTTAATATTTTTTTATTTTCATCATCAAGAAGTTGTATTAATGTTAATATTAGTTATTTATTTTATTATGAAGATAAATGCTCAATCTTATCTGACAAGAAAATGCAGAACATGCAGTTACACTTCAAGCTGTATGTGATACAGACCTATATTTCATTGATTGCTTTGCTGGATATCCTGGGTCAGTAAGTGATATTAGAATTTTCAGAAATTCTGATTTGTGGCAGGCTATTCATAGAAATCGTCGCTTATTCTTTCCAAACGAGGAATTTATTATAGGGGATAAAGCTTATCCCTTACTGAGTTGGTGCTTAATAGCTTTTAAAGATAATGGCCATTTGACACAAGTAAGTATATTTTATAATTCTAAAACCAAATATTAAATTATTCTAACTTAATTTGTTGAAACTATATTGATATGGAATTTTTTGCTCGTTCTCTCTCTCTCTCCTCTCTCTCTCTCTCTCCTCTCTCTCGCTCTCCTCTCTCTCTCTCTCTCTCTCTCTCCTCTCTCTCGCTCTCCTCTCTCCCTCTCCCCCCCCCTCTCTCTCTCTCTCTCTCTTTGTGGTATGCGTATGTTTCTTATATTTTTATTTTATATATTTTTTTCTTACAGGTCGAAAACAATTTTAATCATATATTATGTCAAACCAGACAAACAATTGAGCGAGCATTTGCATTATTGAAAGGCCGCTTTAGACGCTTCAAATATTTGCATGCATTGATTTGATACCAGCAACTATATTAACCTGTTGCGTCCTTCATAACATATGTTTAAACTCTGGTGAAGAAATAGAAACTTATCTGATTGAAGAAGAACAAAGAAGGGAATGTGATGCAGAGCAAGAAGAGCATCATGGACAAGTTGAAGAACAATACGACAATGACGGTGTAATAAAACGCAATAACATTGCACGAAATTTATTTAGAGAAAGAGTATAGTAACCTGTGATGTTATCAATATAATTATATTTCAATATATTTTTTTATTTTATATAGGAGAAATGAAATATTACATGCAGAAGCTATGTGTACATAAATAATATAAATAAAAACTTAAATGAAATACAATCCTACAATTGTGTATATACATTCTTATTATACACATAAGATGGAAAATGAGTAAAAAACTTAGCTATATTTATTCTCATCTTTATAAAATATAAATATATTTTATTTGAGATGTATTAAATGTTCAACGTTTAAAACAGTATACATCATTTATAATCTTTATTAAAAAAACGAAATCTCTACCATACTTTTATTTTAATATTTGTGTTATATAAGCTGTTGGAAGCAAAAATCAATTTCCTTTCTAATTTGAGTTAATATTAAAATAGAGATACAAAACAGCTCTTTTGTATGTCAAATCAAATTAGAAAAAAGATTGACTTATCAATTTTTCTCAACAATTCATATATTACACATCACTTCACTTTTATATCAGTCTTTGAAATATTTTAACAGATATATAATCTTTTACATTAACAGATACTTAACTTTTTTCTCAATACAACTGTCTTATTAATTTTCGAAAAACAACTTCGCAATATTAATTCATATAGTTAAAAACGAAAATCGAATAGCAGTCTATTACCTTTAGAACAATATTTTCGAAACAAAAAATTAAAAAGTGAAATGAACAAGGAAGTATGTTAATATTGAAATAAATAAAGAAATTATAATTTTTCCAGAAACTTGCTCATAAATTCTTTATAGGTTGCTAAAGCTTCTTTTTGTTGTTCTATGTTCTCTTTATGCCTGCGCTCTCTTGCTTCTTCATTTTTCTCTAATTTTTCTTGAAAATATTTTCATGATTGCAAATTTCGGTTTTTTTTCTTCTTTATTAATGTTGGATTATCAGAATTTATTTCCTCGTCTTCTGTTGTTGATATATCTCTTTTACAAAGATTTGACGCAACAGCTATAGGCATCACACTATGCGATCTTCCATAAATTTTGTCCATTTCGTCGTAGTACTTACATTTCTTCAACGATGCCCCAGACTGGGCATTGTGGTCCTTTGTTTTCATATAAATTTTTTTTTAATTTTTCCATTTATTTTCCACCTGTTTAGCTGTATACATATAACCTTTTCCATTTAGGAATTCAGTAATCTTCTTCCACACGATATCATTTCTCACTTTATCATTTTTAAAAAGGTTTGCGTTTTCTGTCCATAATGAAAAGAGCAACATAATTGTTGAATGTTCCCATACAGCTGTAAATATGGAAAAGTGCATAAGATTAACAAAATAGTTAATATCTCAAAACTAATAAAAATAAAATATATGATATATATAAAATATTAATATATTGATCTTACCATGATCCTTGTCTTCACAAGAAAGAGAAATATCTGTAAACATATTAATATATTAACAAGAACGTTAATGAAAAATTTTATGATTAATATTTAGGATTAATATAAATGAATAATTACATTGTAAAAAAATATATCAAATAGTTATTGTAAAAAGTTTAATTCATTCTTTTATCTCTTAAAAAATTAATAACAAAAAATATACCTTCTTTCGTTTTCTCTTGTATATTCGTAACTTTTATATTTTCCTGAGTATCTGTAACTTTTGGAGATATATTAAAAAATTTATATATTTCTGATAATTTTGGTACAGTAAAGATAGTATTATCTGTACAAGTACAAACATGCAACATATTAGATTATGAATAAATATAATGATACAATAGGTGGACTGGTAACTAACAAATACCATTGTAAATAAGGAATGTGTGTATATGTGTCCTATTGTCACTAAAAAATGTTTTATAATTATACATAATCTAACCTAATCTAACCTCAATATAAGATTAATACTTCTTACTTACCTCTCTTGTCCTATCCATTACATGTACCTATCCATTATTAACAATGAATCATTTTTCTCTACTGGTATTCCATCTTTATCAGTCATTACAATATGTATTCCTTGTATCAAATTAGTCATATTAATTTTTTTTCTGTATAATATATCCAAGAAAACTCAGAAAAAAACTCAGAAGAAAACTCAAAGAAGTCACTAAACACGAACAAACCAAATTCTAAGATCGTTACTTAATTTAAATTTGCGCGGTTTGAACTTACTCTTGTAACCCTCCTCGAAATTAAGGCTCGTCTACATTAGCTGTAAGAGTAAGGCTGTGAGGTTGCAAGACACGAAATGAAATATTTTCATTCGCTGACAGCTTACGTTACAGCCTTACAGCCTTAAGCCCGTATCAGACTACAGATTGGGATTGAGTATTGGATTGAAATTTAACCAATCAGGAGTAAGTTTACTATACTTGAGATTATTTTCTCTTTTTCAATTGGTCGAATTTCAATCTAATCTCAATCCCAATCCATAGTCTGATACGGGCTGTACTCTTACAGCTATTGTAGACGAGCCTTTAGAGTTATAAAAGCTCGTCTACATTAGCTGTAAGAGTAAAGCTAAGACTCCATGCATGCGGTGAGCTCCGGCAAACGGCTGCGGTGACCAATCAGGAGACAGACGCATGCCGGAGCTTGCCGCAACCGGACTTGCGCCTCCCTCCTGATTGGTCACCGCAACATTTGCCGCAGCTCACCGCATGCATGGAGTCTTAGCTTTAGCTTTAGGCTGTAAGATTGCAAGACACGAAATGAAATATTTTCATTCGCTGACAGCTTACGTTACAGCCTTACAGCCTTACTCTTACAGCTATTGTAGACGAGCCTCTAGAGTTAACTCCGGGTATTGTCTACTTGGAATTTTTGAACGATTAGGCTCCGCCCATTTAGTAAATTACACTACATTTTGGAACGACGTTGAGTTAACTCCACTACTCCGAGTAGAGTTTTGGAACGCAGCCCAGCTATCATGCAATATGAGGTGTGCGATAAATTTCGTATGCGATAAAAGCTGTGTTCCGAAAGTCACTGAACATCGATAGTTTATGTCGCGTATTTTCTTGAATACTGGCAGCAAATTTCGGAACTCAACCTAAATCTAAACAACGCAGTTCAACTCTTTACAAAAATTTCTGTGATATATTTTATTTGAAGTGCAAATTTGGTTATAGTTAAAAAAATATTAATAGTCAACATTGATTTAAAATAGCATTGGCGTCAAATGAAGTAAAGAAACGATGTACATATGTTAATGAAGAACAGAAAAGTTTGCTAGTTGGTAAGTATTATTTTCAATATGTAAGTCTAATGAAATTTGCTTTAAACTGTCAGTCAACTCAGCTTAGTTATATTAAACTGAGCTTATTTATATTAAAAATTTGCAACTTGTATTTAAAGACATTTAATGGGTCAACAAATAATGAGTAATAGCTGTTTGACAGACTGATAGTAACTGTTATTTATTAATCTTTCAATAGTCTTTTTAGTGCTGTATAATATATATTTTAATTGCAGAATTTATGCGTAAACATCCGGAACTACATAGTGGAAAGTTTTCTGCAACGTTTACTTTTAAACATGCTCAAAAATTATGGGAAAAAGTAACAGCAGAATTACATGAGATACCTGGTGCACAAAAAGAGTGGAAACAATGGCGAAAGATATGTATTATATTGACAAATACCTAGATTTCTTTGTACAGAAAAAAGATTATATACTTTAAATAATCTGATTGTCTACTTTGTGTCCATGTCATAGACTTGGCAAGACATGCGAAGTTCCATTAAAGCCAAAAATATTTTGATCAAGAATCATGCAAAAGCAACTGGTGGAGGGCCTGCGTCAAGTCAGGTTTTAACAGAAATGGATCAAAATGTCAATCCTGCCAATTATGGGTACAACAGTCATGGGAGGACATAAGACAGTACAAGAATCCAATGTGCAAATTGTAAGCATCTTTGTTGTATTGTATTATAATATCAGAAATATATTAAGAAATTATAATATTAAATATTAGCAGAAAGTATGCGTGTACATTGATATTTTTTGCAGGAATGGATAGATGATTCAATTGTATGTGAAATCAATGATGATGAAAATAGGGACAATTTTCCCATAAAATACAAAAGTCAAGAGATAACGCAGCAATCTGTGTCACAACAATCATTATCTTCTCAAGATTATTACAGTATATTGGAAGAAAACTCACCAGAAGAAAACTTAAACAATGATAATGGCAATAACAATAGGAAATCTTTAAAAAAAATGGAAACAACTGCACTATAAACACCAATTAGTGTAGTCAACAACATATCAGATATTTCTGTAACACCAGCTTCAAAATCGAGTGGCATACAAAGAGGTGTTAAAAGAATTTCTGCTGCACAAAGATATGATAAATCAATTGAACAAACTGAAAAGTTAGCGAAAATTTCGCAGGAAGATAGCGAGATACGAAAATCGTATTACAAAATCGTATTACACAAAAATTAAAACTTTATAAGAAGAAAATAGCTCTGAAAGAAAAAGATATCGAAGAAAATATATGCACATTGCTGGAGCAATTAGTAAAAAAAACAATGAAAGAGTTACAGATATAAGATATAGGCTGTGAAAATGATATTAGTCTATTCACAAAGAAATAAATATTCCTATAAGCTGTTGATGTGTACAAATTGTTACATAAGTTAAAAAACTAAGATAAGAAATTTATTTTATGTTCATTTTGTGTATTTGCTATTATAAAGGAAAAACTTAAAGATAAGACATTTATTTTATGTTCATTTTATATGTTTGTTATAAAGAATATTGCCAAAAGAAATAAAGCAAATGTTTACAAAAATATTTATTGCCAAAACGTTACAATAATAAAATACAAATATGTGTATATATAATACATGTGTAAAAAGTATGTGTAAAATATTGTCAGGGGAAATACTGTCTTATTAGATTATTGCGAATTCTTCGTCCAGCTATCAGTTCGTTATTTCTATTTAACATATCTATCCCGGGTTCGTTTACACCATCTATAACATTCATACCAAAATCCAATATTTCATGATCTGCTTCGGGTAAAGGCACGTTGTCGTGAATGCACATATTATGTAACACGGTACAAGCATTGATAATTTTCGAGCATACATCTGGTCGATAATGTAAAATTCTATGTTTCAACAAGCAACGAAATCTTATCTTCAAGACACCATTGCAATGTTCAATAAGTGATCTAGTGCTCTTTTGCCAATCATGGTATCTTCTTGTTCCAATATTAGGATTATTGTCCATTATTGGAGTTATCATCCAAGGTCTAAGAGCATAACCAGAATCACCTGTAAAGCAATATAATGTTATATATTGTAACTAAAAACAATATTGAATAATCACTTTGACGATTATATATTACCTAATAAAAAAAAGCTGTGTCCACGATTGTAAATATCTTGCATAATAGGAAGAACATTACTATTATTCCAGATATACGAATCGTGAGTACTTCCAGGATATCTGGCATTAACATTCATTATCCTAAGATCAGAATCACATATCTGCAAAGAAAGCTATATTTGTATTATTTGTATAATAATATATCTAATTGAATTGTGTTAATGCACAATCTTACCAATTGTACATTAATAGAATGATATCCTTTTCTATTTATGTATATATGTTCAGGATAATTCTAATCTTCTTTAGGAGGTGAAACAATTGCAACATGAGTGCAGTCTATACAACCAATCGCTCCAAGAAAACGATGATTAATCCAAAATCTATATATATGTACACTGTCCGTCATTAATTTGTTTCGTTCCCCTAGCAAGTTTCTATAGAATGTGTTACACATCCTATATATATTCATTAAAGGAACAGAATAAATTAATGACGGGTACTGTGCATATAACATAATCTATATATAGTATAATAATCTATCATATAATATAAATAATATACATAAATAAATACGTATGATTATATTATATATATATATATAAATATATACAATGGGTGCTTTCCATTTAGCGACACAAATCAACACAAGTATCATTCTATCTTTTTTCTCATAAAATATAGAACAAAGATAAAATGATGCTTGAGTTAACTTGTGTCACTAAATGGAAAGTACCCAATGTCATAAGCCCGCATTCTGAGCTCTCTTTTTTATCGCTAAAAATGCCTCTAAAAGTGGCTTATAGCCAATCACAAGGGTTATATGCATTTTTAGAGGCGCTTTTATCAATAAAAGAGAGCTCAGAATACAGGTCATAAAGATCAGACAGACCATAATTATATACACATTATCCTATTTAATTTTTCTGAATATATACTAACTTGTTACGTAGTTGTTGCAGCTTCTGAAAGGTGTTAGGAAAACACACCCAATCGTTGAATATTTCTGGTAAATTAAGAATGTTAGTCACATTTCGAACACATCTGCTAACCGAAGGTTGACTAATAGCCATGTGAATATTTTTTCTTATGCAATTCTGATAGCTGCCTGATCCATAAAAGTGTAATGCAACTAAAACCTACAATAATTTTATTAAATAATTATATCAAATAATTTATATTCTGCATGTGTTGTACGAACTTGTACAGTCGCGTCCAAAGCTGAACATTGTGATAGTTCTACAAAATTGTCTTCCACAATATTAATAAGTCTGTTTGCTGTTTCTTTTTTCAATCGAAAAAGATTTATGAACTGTCGTTCTGATAATTCAAATGGATCACCCCTTATATGAAAACGCGGTTTTTCATTATAATCGAAAATATTTTCCAATTGTTCAGCGATATGGTTGCACAGCATTTTGATATGCCATATTCATTGCAAAACAATTAATTTAATTCACCTCACTCATATTGTATAACCTCATTTTTGTCGAAAACAGCGCTTTTATTACTAGATTTATCGTATGCGACTTGCATATCGCATGGGTTATACCACTCGATATGAATCTTCGATATTTTCTCGCATGCGATGCATCTCATTCATTCAAGAATATCATTTCTGCTATCGTATGCGATATCGCATGCGATATCTAGGGTCCTCGTTTCAGGAATAGACCCCCAGAATCAGCCGGAAGTCAGTAGTTCCCTAGGACCTACTTTTGTGAAAAAGGTAGTATCTACTACCAGAGAGAAACCTTAGAGCGGGCACGGCTGCATTTACAGCGTTATGGAAAAGTTGGCTGATTCGAAGCGCCAACTGGGCCCATTTTTCATGGACATGAACTACTAAGCCAATGTCCACAATTTGTTGGTACTATTCCGTGCTATGTCCATAATTATTTGGTTCTGTTCTGTGCTATGTTCACGAGCGAGCTAGATTAGTTAGATAAAAACGGGGAATCGGTCTTTGTCTCACCACCAGCGTATAGACAATCGCGACGATAAACTGAAGCGAGCCAGGCGCGATTCTTTAACTCGTTATATTTGTAACAACATGAAACCGTATGATAACATACCGACTTTTGTCGTATGTAACGTGAGACCTATATCGAGTATGCGATTCACTAAGTCATAATAACGATACTTCGACGTTACAAAATGCGGTAACGAAATGTCGTTATTTAACGTTGTTACTGTGCATTTCAGCCAATAGGAATGTCTCATATAGATGTCTCATTTACGAACTTATTTCGTGCTATAACCTTACAAAGCGAAAAGTGTGTGTATGTATATTGAAATTTGTTTTTATCATGTATATTTTTTATGCATGTTGTTTCGTGTATATCGGAATTTGTCACAAAACTAAATTGCGATATAGTGTTCAACTCGCAATGGCATCTGTATCAGAGTAAGTATGCATGATTGTAATAAAAGAGTTCAATAAAATTTATCTCGTTTTTATAAGAGAATATGTTGGTTTATTTCTAGTTGTAAATGGTACGTATCTACCAATATTCCAAATATGTTTTTTTGTTGTTTGACAGAAAGGTAGAGAAAGCAGGAGTGAAAAAAGCAGGCAAAAGCAACATCAGCACAAGTTGATTACATGATCGATTATTTCATCCAGCATCCGCATGTTGCAACAGGAAAATTTAAAACTCTGCATGGAAATGCAGAGTTGAGAGGTTCGTGGGAACAATTAGTGGAACAATTAAACAAATTGGCAAAAGACGGAAAAAACAAGGATATAAAATTTTGGAAAGGGGTGAGTAAAATATTTTATTTAAAAAATTGTGTGTAAATCTATCTAATATTTACAGAATAATTGTTTAAAAATTTCTATTAGACGTGGAGAGACAATAAAACCACTGTTTCTCAGAAAGTAGCAAAAATGCGAGCCAATAAAGCTGCAACAGGTAATATTGGTGGGCCTACTCCGAAATTAACTGAAAGAGAACAGAAAATTTTAGGAATTATGGGATTTGATTACATTGAAGGAGTACAATGTCCAGATGCTTTCCCAGAAGAACAGGCAAGAAAATTCAATTCATACATTACATTATATGCATAATACATCATTATGATATCATTATGACTTCTATATTCTACTTAGGTACAACAACAAAAATAACATCTATTTCAGCCAGAAGCAATGGAATTGCTAAGTCAAGGGCAGGAAGAAATCTTAGAGGCTGTTTCCGTCCCATTTACAATACGATATACCACAAATGAAAATAATATGATCAGTTTTACAGGTTAATATATTTTACTTACATACTGCTTATTTATCATCATAAATTATGATATGAAAATGTATTAATCCTGAATTATGATATAAAGATGTATAATATTGCTGTGGAAACGAAACTAATTACAGCATAACCTACATATGTTTTGTTCATATTATAATATGATATCAAATTTAGAGAGAGAAGAAAGGGAGATAACTATGCTTGAAACATCTTCGCAAATAGTGCATTTAGATCAAAGAGCATTAAGAGAATCAAGAGAATCACCGATGTTCAACCATGAGCAATTACAGACAGAAGATATACAGGAAGAAACGCAGGTAACAGAGTTACATGCATCAAGTTCACAGACTGCAAACAGAGTAGAGAAATCTACTACAGCAAGAAGCGGGGTAAGCATTGTTGCAGATATCCATTTTCTTATAACAATGTACAAGAACAAAGACATTCCGTGTATACAAACTTACTTTCATTTTTAAGGCCATAAAAGCAAGATTATGCAGTTGCAAAATACAAGAGATGAGTTTATCTTATTAGCCGAACGCCAAATTGCGTGTATAGAGGTAAGATCTATATTGTACTTCTCTCGAAATATAAAGTTTTATAGGTGTTTCTGTAAGCTAAATATTTTCGTTATTTTTGTATGCTAAATATTTTCAAGGAATTATTTTCTTTCTCTGTGTATAGATATTTGCTAAAGCAATGGATAAAATGGCTGAAAATGATAGACAACGGAATGTAATATTACTTTTTTGACTGAATTTTGACTGAAAATGAAAAGGCTCGAGAACAAACTTACTTAGATTTGACTGTGATTATTAAAGACTTCCGTCATTGGAAATTTAATCCATCTACGTAGTAAGCGTAAATTTATTGCATCAGTCACAGCGTGAATGCAACGGTTTGTTGTTGGTTGGCTAACATTAAACTGAAATAGATTACCAACACTTCTTTGGAAGCTACCTTGAGTATAAAATTGTATGGCAATTAACACTTGTAATAAGTGTTTCATTTTAATAAACTTTTAATGTTTTGAGAAGATATTAAATTTCAATAAATGTACATCTTCAATATTTTGCTTTTTAATATGTTTTTCAATAGACATTTTTGAATTTTATTTTACGTATGCATATGAAATATATATATGGGGCGTTCTCTGTCAAAGCGGCCACTCCTGTGCCTATTTCAATTTTTGAGATAAAATGCTCTAAAAGCGCTTAAAATTTTCGTTATCTATTTTTCGATGCCGTATGGTATGTTTGAAAATTTTAAGCGCTTTGAGAGCATTTTATCTCAAAAATTGAAATGGGCAAGGCGGTGGCCTTTTTGACAAAGAACGTCTCATATATATATATATATATATATTTATGTTACCTTTATTTCTGGTTGTAAACCAGTAGTCCGTTCGCTCCATAAGTCAGCCCGTATCACATCAATTACATACATTGCAACTTCTGGAGTAAGACGAAAACAGTTTATAAACTCTTCTCGTGGAAGAGCAAAAGGATCTTGCGCGTCTCTTAACTGTCTTCTCTCTAAACGCCGTTCTAATCGACGTATCCTTTCTAGGAGCAATGGTAATTCCCATATTAAATATTCAATGGCCATTTCTGCTGAAAGTTATATACATATACTTTATTTAAGGTTATACATGTATTAGAATATCAACTATTCCACAGAAAATAATATAATAATCCCATTCTGAAATATATGCTCTTCTTATATATTTAGTTGATAGAAATTTGATTAGTTTAATTGATATAAATAATAGTAAATATTTAACATATGTACAAAATAACTCTTAAATCACATGCTAAGTGATATTAACACATATTGTAATAAAACGTAGGCATTGAAGTACATGTTTCTACTTATTGAATAATTTAGAGAAAAATCACAAGTAGTAGTTAAAACATTGACAAATTTCAAGAACAAGAATTTGATTGTAATATTGGCGGATGTGTCCACTTTTTTGACAGGACATACATATATACTAGGTTATATAATATTTAGACATGGAAACATTTTAATTCTGTGAAACAAAATATTAAAAATTATTACTTACATATATTATTCACCGATTGCATCCAATAGAAAAAATATCGTTTATGCTACTTGATGTTTCACGTACACAAGTGTTTTGATGCACATTTACAAGGGCTGTATTTCGATATTTACGGCTGTACTACTGCACTAGGCATAAGTAGAGTGAGATAAATATCGGTTTCCGCGTTTCTTTGCGGTTTCGCAGACTCTCGTTATGCCATATCGAGGGGTAGTGGACCTCACGTTATGATAGTGACACATAACAACAAGTTATCGATGCTTTTTGGTATTAATAACGATGAAATTTGTTGACAGTTTCTTATAGAATCGCATTTATCGTTACAGCGACATCTCGTTATAAAACAAACCAAAAACAGTCGTTATTAACACATAACGACTGC
This sequence comes from Harpegnathos saltator, assembly GCF_003227715.2. Taxonomy (NCBI): domain Eukaryota; kingdom Metazoa; phylum Arthropoda; class Insecta; order Hymenoptera; family Formicidae; genus Harpegnathos; species Harpegnathos saltator. The sequence goes on from NW_020230630.1 coordinate 147,219, forward strand.
ATAACGAGTTAAAGAATCGCGCCACAGCAGCGATGTTATCGTAAGGCAGACGTCGCCGTCCCCCCTTTCGCCCCCTTGTTTTCCTTTCCATATTGTTTTATATTCATAATTCGGGAAAAAAATAATTTCGGACGATTTCTAGCAATGACGCGACAGAGATAACGCGCGGCCACATTAATTTGTCATGACTTTTATATTACTTATAATTGCATAAACGCCCATATATGCAAATTATAGATAATTATTGCGCGTATGTTTTAATATTGTACAATATGGCATATAATAACAACAACTTCATTTCTTGCAATATTTTTTTAAGATCTTCGTTGAGGTCGTGAATTAATTATTTTCTTCATCAATCAGTTTCCTGCAAAAAATTAGATTTTTTAAATAAAATATAAGATGTTTCTCTTCTCTTATCTCCGAAGAGTTAATTAAAAAATATGTACTCCACAGAGTCAACTAACAAATGTGTAGTCAGAAGAGTCAATTTAAAAGTGTACTCCGAAAAGTCAATTTAATAGCGTATTCCGAAGAGTCAATTTTAAAGCGTACTCTGAAAAATCAAATTAATATTGTAATCCGAAAAGTCAATTTATAATAGAATATTTACTTCGATGATTCAGCTAAAGAAAAAAACATTTATTTATTATTATATTCAGAAAATAATATTTAATTTATTATTTATACTTATCTTACTTATGCTTACCCTACATATGCTTCTTTGAATGAAAAATTTAATTTGCTGACTGATTCAGATTCAGATTTGTTAAAATATCTCTTATGCGCAACTCTTGAACAGGTAGGTAGTAAAATAATTTTTTTTCTTTACGAATTTTATAAACTTTTCACGAACATAAAAATTGAAAGATTCTCAGAGGACAAATAACTTTTCTTGAACATTTAAACCAAAAGAAAATCTTTTCCCATTAATAAAGAATGAATAATCAATATCTCACACGAGAGGAATCTTCATCCTTGAAATAAGCGCGTGATTTTGCTTTTAGAAAAGTATAATATTGATGTAATAGTAACAAATGCTATCCAAAAACGGTGTAAATCTTAAACGTTTTTGAGAAATGCAGTTTGAAGTTTAGTCTTTTCTGTTAATGTCGTTATAGCAGAAGAATTACCAATTTGCTTCAGTAGCGCAATGGATCAGGCTTTGTGATATGAGCGTAGAGGTTGTTCAAGTGTGTTATTTTTAGTATCACAGGGAGAACTATGTAGAATGTATAATAATACGCAGACAAATTCTTTACATAATCATACTTATTTCTTTTAACATGAATAAAAATGATCAATGCTAACGTGATAAGTGTATATCGCAATTGTACGTGTACGCAATTGTACACATACACACACATATACACACGTATACCAATGATGTCAAAACCGAACAATTCGTGAAAATTTTTTATTGATCGCAATTGTACGCAAAGACGAAAGAGAAGTACATACACGCGTCTCCGCGGGTATCTCGTCATATTAATTGTCTGTGAGCTGATAAACAATTGATCTCCGGTATTTACAAGTTACGCTTGTCCGCAGTTTGTTCGGTTTTGACATCATTGGTATCAGTGATGCGAATTTGGTGATGGGCTTGCACGAGGATTCTCCTCCCCCCCATACACGCACATAGTCAGCTCGGTCAATCCGTGTGAGCCACGCGATCGTCAATCGTCGACGCGCCGTGCGAGCGAGAAAGAGAGAGAGAGAGAGAATATCATTCCCTCCTTGTCGCTCTCGAGCCCTCGTTCTCGCTCAGCGAGCGAGCCTAATTCTTTTTTACCCATAATCTGAATCGCGGGCGCAACTGTCTCTCTCTCTCTTTTCCTCTCTATGACAATATTGAAAGGTTTTGTCTACTCGGCGCGCCGAAATTATTACAAATAATATTTTATTATTAATAATATTATTATTTGTAATATATATTATTTGTAATATTATTATTTGTAATTTTACTTGTAATTGTATAATAATGTTATAAATAATACAAATTTTTACTAATTTTATTTGTAAAAATTTATATCATTTGTAATATTATTTGTAATAGTATTGATAATATTCGGCGCCAAAAAAATGAAATATATTTTATTAATTATTTTGCGGAGTCGGGCAGGTCCACAGGTTTGATTATTGAATTGTTTAATAATATTTTAAGAATAATTTTAAGTTATACAAGGATGTAGTATGAAATATAAAAGAATATTGTAACAGAATCAAAAAGTACGAAATGAAACCTCTTTGCTTTTATTACAATATCCTGTAAGTTAATAAATATTTTTCATACAGTATTAAATAATCTCCAAAAACAATTACATCCGTGAAATTTTCTATCTGCGCGAAAAAAAAATTCATAAAATATATTTGTTTCGTCGCTCTAAATGAGAAAACTCTCAGAACAATATTATAGTTGTTCAGTGCACTACTCAATAAAAATATAATAATACTATGTTTGTATGTGTGAAGAATATTTGCTAACTTACAGGATATTGTAATGAAAGCAAGGAGGTTTTATCTCGTACTTCTAAGGCCAAGACTTATTAACGGCTAAAGACATATTCGAATTGATCTTGCCATAATTGGTCGGATCAGTGATCGTCTTGCCTTAACTGCCAAGCCTCATAACTCGGAAAGTACTCGATGAAATGTAACTTTGTTAGAGTGTTTTGGAATGCTCTCGAGATAAGCTACAAGAATGTGTAATAAAAAATCGTAGTTTCTATTTAAAAAAACATTAATGACTTTGGTCTGATTTTGACAAGGTCACTTCACTCAAGGTCAAGTCCACATTTCCGTTATGTGTCGTCCTTCAAGCCATGCAACTTTCGTTCGAAAAATTTTTTAATAAAATCATCGATAATGGACCATATCACTTTAGTTAGAAAAGTCTGGAAATGGTCAAATACCTCGAAAACGAAACATTTTTAAGAAAAACGTTTGCAACTAAAGTTGTAGGGTTTTAAAAGTTCTATTGAATGATCATGTTCGGTTGACCTTGAGTGGAGGAGTCAAGGCGAGGTCAATGCCAACATGATTTTTTTAAATGGAATATCCCATTTTTATCACACAGTGTTAAAGATGACAGCGAGACATTCCCGAAATACTATTTGATGACCTATTTTTCCCAACAACTAAAGTATCAGTAGCAGGACAGTTGTATAAAGTAGTGAATGTCATATTTCATCATGGATCGTGCATTGCAAGCGGTCATAACACAAATATATGTAGAGAAGGTAAATCTGATTGGATTGAAGCTGATGATAAGCAAATAAAAAACACTGGCCCAGCTACAAAAGTTTGTATTCTTTTCATGGAAAAAATTTAACACGTTTAACGTTTATTAATAGTATCCAATATTTCAAAAAAATGTCTTTTTAGAAGTTATTATTATTCAAGAAAAACCTAACGACAGAAAATGTACGTAACATAAGTTTTTACAATTGTAAAATTTATTATAAAACTTACCTTTTTAAACAAAAAGGTAAAAAAAGGCGCCAAGTACAAGCGCAACATGTATTGTGTTATTTTTAGAAATTTCAAATTCAAATTTTTTTTTAAAGTTATATATATGTACATAACAGGTTTTTACAAGTAAAACTTAAAGATAATACATACGATTTTACAAGTAAAACTTAAAGATAATACATACGATTTTACAAGTAAAACTTATATAAAACTTACCTTTTTAAACATAAAGGTAAAAAAAGACGCCAAGTACAAGCGCAACACATATTGTGTTATTTTTAGAAGTATCAAACTCAAATTATTTTTTTTAATGTATATATGTGTACATAAGTTTTTACAAGTAAAACTTATAACTATAATAAAACTCTGCAACACTATTCTACTGTACAAAAGAAGTGATATATTAGAATAGTAGCGCCAACTGAGAAACCTAACATATATATATGATTATTATATACTTAACTTAATATTTTTAGAAATCTCAAATTCAAATTATCTTCTTTTTTAAGATATATATTATGCAATATATATACATAAATTTTTAAAAGTAAAAATTATATCGTGTTATAAAAATTTTACACATTTGTTTTAGTAGTGTCCAATATTCAAAAAAATATATTTTTAAAGGTTATGTTATTCAAAATATTCAAGAAAACCTAGCTTACAAGTAAAATTTATCATTCTTTATTAGAACACTGAGTTATATGGTTATTTTACTTGTTATTGTAACAAATTAATTATAACAATGCGATAAAAAATATTTAATACAAAAAATCTTGGCGCGGCTGCACCAAAAACTATCGAACTAAACTATAATATATCGAACTAAAACTTGATTAATACATACATGACAGCATTTTTATTATAATAAAATGTTCTTGTAAATTCTCTTTATACATATACGGTATAATGTTCTATTTAAGTTTATATAGTATTATAATAAATAAATTATAAACCTTCATTATAGAATATATTATAATAAAAATGCTGTCATGTATTAAACAAGTTTTAGTTCGATATAGCTTTTGGTACAGCCGCGCCAAGATTTTATGTATTAAATACTTTTTATGCATTGTTATAATAATTAATTTGTTACAATAACAAGTAAAATAACCATATAACTCAGTGTTCTAATAAATAATAAATAAATTTTAATAGATAAATTTTACTTGTAAAAATTTGTTATTTTATTAAGAACTTTTTCGAACGAAAGTTGCATGGCTCGAAGGACGACACATAACGGAAATGTGGACTTGACCTTGAGTGAAGTGACCTTGTCAAAATCAGGCCAAAGTCATTAATGTTTTTTTAAATAGAAACTACGATTTTTTATTACATATTCTTGTAGCTTATCTCGAGAGCATTCCAAAACACTCTAACAAAGTTACATTTCATCGAGTACTTTCCGAGTTATGAGGCTTGGCAGTTAAGGCAAGACGATCACTGATCCGACCAATTACGGCAAGATCAATTCGAATATATCTTTAGCCGTTAATAAGTCTTGGCCTTAGAAGTATGAGATAAAACCTCCTTGCTTTATTACAATATCCTGTAAATTAGCAAATATTCTTCACATATACAAACATAGTATTATTATATTTTTATTGAGTAGTGCACTGAACAACTATAACATTGTTCTGAGAGTTTTCTCATTTAGAGCGACGAAACAAATATATTTTATGAATTTTTTTTTCGCGCAGATAGAAAATTTCACGGATGTAATTATTTTTGGA